>NW_027650795.1:0-40000 GCF_965287045.1 Carcharhinus amblyrhynchos
CTGTGTCCCCTGGCCCCCGAGGTGCTGACTGTGACGGTGACTCTGAGCCTGTGAAACGCTGCCCCGCTTTCTCACGCTTCCGTTCTCCGCAGATGGGGGAGGTGGAGCGGGGAGACATGAAGATGGCTGACCAGGCCCTGGAGGAGGGGCTCCTCGACCAGGATTTCATCTGCGTCTCAGACCAGGAGATGGCCGATGAGGTCTCGCTGGCGAGTGACCTGGACTCGTCCGACCTGGAGGAGGTCAAGGAGCGCGAGAGGCAGGCAGAGAGCAGGAAGAAATCGCAACAGAAACGGTGAGTCAGTGCTGAGGGAGTGCCGCACTGTCAGAGGGTCAGTGCTGAGGGAGTGCTGCACTGTCAGAGGGTCAGTGCTGAGGGAGCGCCGCACTGTCAGAGGGTCAGTGCTGAGGGAGCGCCGCACTGTCAGAGGGTCAGTGCTGAGGGAGTGCCGCACTGTCAGAGGGTCAGTGCTGAGGGAGCGCCACACTGTCAGAGGGTCAGTGCTGAGGGAGCGCCGCACTGTCAGAGGGTCAGTGCTGAGGGAGCGCCGCACTGTCAGAGGGTCAGTGCTGAGGGAGCGCCGCACTGTCAGAGGGTCAGTGCTGAGGGAGTGCCGCACTGTCAGAGGGTCAGTACTGAGGGAGCGCCGCACTGTCAGAGGGTCAGTGCTGAGGGAGTGCCGCACTGTCAGAGGGTCAGTGCTGAGGGAGTGCCGCACTGTCAGAGGGTCAGTACTGAGGGAGCGCCGCACTGTCAGAGGGTCAGTGCTGAGGGAGTGCCGCACTGTCAGAGGGTCAGTGCTGAGGGAGAGCCGCACTGTCAGAGGGTCAGTGCTGAGGGAGTGCCGCACTGTCAGAGGGTCAGTGCTGAGGGAGTGCCGCACTGTCAGAGGTCAGTGCTGAGGGAGCGCCGCACTGTCAGAGGGTCAGTGCTGAGGGAGTGCCGCACTGTCAGAGGGTCAGTGCTGAGGGAGTGCCGCACTGTCAGAGGGTCAGTGCTGAGGGAGTGCCACACTGTCAGAGGGTCAGTGCTGAGGGAGCGCCGCACTGTTTGAGGGTCAGTACTGAGGGAGTGCCGCACTGTCAGAGGGTCAGTGCCGAGGGAGTGCCGCACTGTCAGAGGGTCAGTGCCGAGGGAGTGCCGCACTGTCAGAGGGTCAGTGCTGAGGGAGTGCCGCACTGTCAGAGGGTCAGTGCTGAGGGAGCGCCGCACTGTCAGAGGGTCAGTGCCGAGGTCGGTGACCTGTCGCCTTTGCCCTATCAGAACGAAACCGCAGCGTGGGGGAGAACCGGAGGCTGAGGGAAACCCTCTGCTGGTGGAGCTGGAGGACAAAAACGTGCGTCAGGAGCGACAGGCTGACCTGTGGTTTGGCAAGGTACGTGAGCGGACAGACAGACCCCCCCCCCCAACCCCCCACAGTGCACGCGACCACTGGGCTCCAAGCCCTTTGTGTGTCTGGTTGGTCCTGGGCTGGGCCCTGGCTCTGTGTGTGTGTGTGTGTGTGTGTGTGTGTGTGTGTGTGTGGGGCCCCGGGAGGGGGGTGTGTGTGTGCTGGGTCCTGGGCTGTGTGTGTGTGTGTGCGTGCGCGCGTGCTGTGCCCCGGGCTCTGTGTGCGCGTGTGTGTCTGAGTGGCCCCAGGGGGGGTGGGTGGGTGGGTGTGTGTGTGTGTCCCCAGGGGATGTGTGTGTGTGTGTGTGTGTGTCCCCAGGGGATGTGTGTGTGTGTCCCCAGGGGATTGTGTGTGTGTGTGTGTGTGTGTGTGTCCCCAGGGGATGTGTGTGTGTGTGTGTCCCCAGGGGATGTGTGTGTGTGTGTGTGTGTGTCCCCAGGGGATGTGTGTGTGTGTGTGTCCCCAGGGGATGTGTGTGTGTGTGTGTGTGTGTCCCCAGGGGATGTGTGTGTGTGTGTGTGTGTGTGTTTGTCCCCAGGGGATGTGTGTGTGTGTGTGTGTGTGTGTCCCCAGGGGATGTGTGTGTGTGTGTGTCCCCAGGGGATGTGTGTGTGTGTGTGTGTGTGTCCCCAGGGGATGTGTGTGTGTGTGTGTGTGTTTGTCCCCAGGGGATGTGTGTGTGTGTGTGTGTGTGTGTCCCCAGGGGATGTGTGTGTGTGTGTGTCCCCAGGGGATTGTGTGTGTGTGTGTGTGTGTCCCCAGGGGATGTGTGTGTGTGTGTGTGTGTCCCCAGGGGATGTGTGTGTGTGTGTGTGTGTCCCCAGGGGATGTGTGTGTGTGTGTGTGTGTGTGTGTCCCCAGGGGATGTGTGTGTGTGTGTGTGTGTCCCCAGGGGATGTGTGTGTGTGTGTGTGTGTCCCCAGGGGATGTGTGTGTGTGTGTGTGTGTGTCCCCAGGGGATTGTGTGTGTGTGTGTGTCCCCAGGGGATGTGTGTGTGTGTGTGTGTGTGTGTGTCCCCAGGGGATGTGTGTGTGTGTGTGTGTGTCCCCAGGGGATGTGTGTGTGTGTGTGTGTGTGTGTGTCCCCAGGGGATGTGTGTGTGTGTGTGTGTGTCCCCAGGGGATTGTGTGTGTGTGTGTGTACCCCAGGGGATGTGTGTGTGTGTGTGTGTGTGTCCCCAGGGGATGTGTGTGTGTGTGTGTGTGTGTGTCCCCAGGGGATGTGTGTGTGTGTGTGTGTGTGTGTGTCCCCAGGGGATGTGTGTGTGTGTGTGTGTGTGTGTGTGTCCCCAGGGGATGTGTGTGTGTGTGTGTGTCCCCAGGGGATGTGTGTGTGTGTGTGTGTGTCCCCAGGGGATGTGTGTGTGTGTGTGTGTGTCCCCAGGGGATGTGTGTGTGTGTGTGTGTGTGTGTGTCCCCAGGGGATGTGTGTGTGTGTGTGTGTGTGTGTGTCCCCAGGGGATGTGTGTGTGTGTGTGTGTGTGTGTGTCCCCAGGGGATGTGTGTGTGTGTGTGTGTGTGTGTGTCCCCAGGGGATGTGTGTGTGTGTGTGTGTGTGTGTGTGTCCCCAGGGGATGTGTGTGTGTGTGTGTGTGTCCCCAGGGGATGTGTGTGTGTGTGTGTGTGTCCCCAGGGGATGTGTGTGTGTGTGTGTGTGTGTGTGTGTCCCCAGGGGATGTGTGTGTGTGTGTGTGTGTGTGTGTCCCCAGGGGATGTGTGTGTGTGTGTGTGTGTGTGTGTCCCCAGGGGATGTGTGTGTGTGTGTGTGTGTGTGTGTGTCCCCAGGGGATGTGTGTGTGTGTGTGTGTCCCCAGGGGATGTGTGTGTGTGTGTGTGTGTGTGTCCCCAGGGGATGTGTGTGTGTGTGTGTGTGTTTGTCCCCAGGGGATGTGTGTGTGTGTGTGTGTGTTTGTCCCCAGGGGATGTGTGTGTGTGTGTCCCCAGGGGATGTGTGTGTGTGTGTGTGTGTCCCCAGGGGATGTGTGTGTGTGTGTGTGTGTGTGTGTCCCCAGGGGATGTGTGTGTGTGTGTGTGTCCCCAGGGGATGTGTGTGTGTGTGTGTGTGTTTGTCCCCAGGGGATGTGTGTGTGTGTGTGTGTCCCCAGGGGATGTGTGTGTGTGTGTGTGTGTGTCCCCAGGGGATGTGTGTGTGTGTGTGTGTGTGTCCCCAGGGGATGTGTGTGTGTGTGTGTGTGTGTCCCCAGGGGATGTGTGTGTGTGTGTGTGTGTGTCCCCAGGGGATGTGTGTGTGTGTGTCCCCAGGGGATGTGTGTGTGTGTGTGTGTGTTTGTCCCCAGGGGATGTGTGTGTGTGTGTGTGTCCCCAGGGGATGTGTGTGTGTGTGTCCCCAGGGGATGTGTGTGTGTGTGTGTGTGTGTGTGTCCCCAGGGGATGTGTGTGTGTGTGTGTGTCCCCAGGGGATGTGTGTGTGTGTGTGTGTGTTTGTCCCCAGGGGATGTGTGTGTGTGTGTCCCCAGGGGATGTGTGTGTGTGTGTGTGTGTGTGTGTCCCCAGGGGATGTGTGTGTGTGTGTGTGTGTGTCCCCAGGGGGTGTGTGTGTGTGTGTGTGTCCCCAGGGGATTGTGTGTGTGTGTGTGTGTCCCCAGGGGATTGTGTGTGTGTGTGTGTGTGTGTGTCCCCAGGGGATGTGTGTGTGTGTGTGTGTGTGTCCCCAGGGGATGTGTGTGTGTGTGTGTGTGTGTCCCCAGGGGATGTGTGTGTGTGTGTGTCCCCAGGGGATGTGTGTGTGTGTGTGTGTGTGTGTGTGTCCCCAGGGGATGTGTGTGTGTGTGTGTGTGTGTCCCCAGGGGATGTGTGTGTGTGTGTGTGTGTCCCCAGGGGATGTGTGTGTGTGTGTGTGTGTCCCCAGGGGATGTGTGTGTGTGTGTGTGTGTGTCCCCAGGGGATTGTGTGTGTGTGTGTGTCCCCAGGGGGTGTGTGTGTGTGTGTCCCCAGGGGATGTGTGTGTGTGTGTGTGTGTGTGTGTGTCCCCAGGGGATGTGTGTGTGTGTGTGTGTGTGTCCCCAGGGGATGTGTGTGTGTGTGTGTGTGTCCCCAGGGGATGTGTGTGTGTGTGTGTGTGTGTCCCCAGGGGATTGTGTGTGTGTGTGTGTCCCCAGGGGATTGTGTGTGTGTGTGTGTGTGTGTCCCCAGGGGATTGTGTGTGTGTGTGTGTCCCCAGGGGATTGTGTGTGTGTGTGTGTATGCTGGTCCCTGGGCTGTGTGTATTCGGCCTTGGGCTGTGTGTGTGTGTGTGTTCGATCCTGGGTTCTGTATGTGTGCGCGTGCTGGGCCCTGGGCTGTGTGGCTCCGGTGGGGGGCGTGTGTGTGTGTGTGTGTGTGTGTGTGTGTGTGTGTGTGCGTGGCCCCAGTGGGGTGGGGGGGTGGCGCGCACGTGTGTGTGTGTGTGTGTGTGTGTGTGTGTGTGTGTTTTCGGTCCCGGGCTGCACTAACACTGCTATCTCTTCTCTCCTGCTCCAGGATATCTTCGCTGGCCTTGACGTGGACGCTGACGAAGCTTTGGAGATCAAACAGACCAAGAAGCTGTTCGCCCAGCAGGGTGGCCTCCTTGCCGGTGAGTGTGGAGCACGGGGCCCGGAACGTTCTAACCCATCACCGCGAGGGGCTCGGTCTCTCCCGACTGCCAGTGGAGGGGGGGGGGGGAGTGGGACAGACCCAGTCTCTGGGAAAGATCTCCACCTAGGAAACACTCCGAGAGGAATTGGAAAAACACTTGGCGGAGGAAAGATGGTGGGGGGGGGGGTTGGCGTGGGGGCAGTGGGATCAATTGTTTGGCCTCAGTTGAAGGGGGTCAAATGGCCACCTCCTGTCCCATCAGTGGTTTTGGTGATATCCTCGTCGGGCCTTGTGAGGGAGAGCAAGGCCAGTATTTGTTACTCATCCCCCCCCCCCAATCTTAGAACCATCGAACCTCTACAGAGCAGCAGGAGGCCATTTGGCCCGTCAAGTCTGCACCCAAGCTCTGACAGATTACCCAGGCCCTATCCCTGTTACCCCACACGTTTACCCTGCTAATCCGCCTAACCTGCACATCTTTGGACTGTTGGGACGAAACCGGAGCATCGGGAGGAAACCCACGCAGACACGGGGA
Source organism: Carcharhinus amblyrhynchos (assembly GCF_965287045.1). Lineage (NCBI taxonomy): Eukaryota > Metazoa > Chordata > Chondrichthyes > Carcharhiniformes > Carcharhinidae > Carcharhinus > Carcharhinus amblyrhynchos. Next base: position 5,503 of record NW_027650795.1, read on the forward strand.
GAACATGCAGACTCCACACAGACAGTGACCCGAGGCCAGAATCGAACCCGGGTCCCTGGAGCTGTGAGGCAGCGGTGCTAACCCACTCATGAACTTGGTGACTCCCTTGGCCATTCCAGAGGGGCGATTATGAATCAACCACATTGCTGTGGCTCTCGAGTCACATTTGGTTGGCCAGACCGGGTAAGGACGGCAGATTTCCTTCCCCGAAGGACATTAGTGAACCAGTAATGGTTTCATCATTAGAATTCTAATTCCAGATTTTTATATGTGTTGAATAGGCCGTGGTGGGATTTGAACCGGGATCTCTCTTTGGCTTTGCTCTGGCTGTCTGGATTAGCCCAGTGGAAACTGCAGCAGGCGACGGTGCAGAGGGACCTCGGGGTCCTTGTGCATGAGTCGCAAAAACCCAGCCTGCAGGTGCAGCAGGTGGTCAGGAAGGCAAATGGGATGCTGGCCTTCATAGCGAGGGGGATTGAATATAAAAGTAGGGAGGTCTTGCTGCAGCTGTATAGGGCATTGGTGAGGCCGCAGCTGGAGTACTGTGTGCAGTTTTGGGCGCCGCACTTACGCAAGGATATTTTGGCCTTGGAGGGAGTGCAGAGGAGGTTTACTAGGCTGATGCCGGAGTTGAGGGGGTTGAGCTATGAGGAGAGGCTGAATAAACTAGGCTTGTACTCGTTAGAGTTTAGAAGAATGAGGGGAGATCTCATTGAGACGTATAAGATGATGAATGGGATGGATAGGATAGAGGTGGAGAGACTCTTCCCGCTCAGAAAGGACAGTAGGACTAGGGGGCACAGCCTCAAGATAAAGGGGGGGCGGTTTAGAACGGAGTTGAGGAGGAACTTCTTCACTCAAAGGGTGGTGAATCTCTGGAATTCTCTGCCCGTTGAAGTGGTGGAGGCTGCCTCACTAAATATTTTTAAGAAGCGGGTTGATAGGTTTTTGATGAGAGAGGGGATTAAGGGTTATGGGGAGAGGGCGGGAATGTGGAACTGAGCCACGACAGATCAGCCATGATCTTATTGAATGGCGGGGCAGGCTCGATGGGCTAGATGGCCGACTCCTGCTCCTATTTCTTATGTTCTTATAACACCACTGTGCCATTGCCGCACCCTTACCGAGAATGAGTCCCTTAAACACGCACCCTTCTCTCTCTCCCTTGGATCGGGTTGGGGAGGGGGTCAGGAAGCAGAGCGGGTGGGGGGGTTTGAGGGCACAGCCATTCTCCCGGCTCTCTCTGGCGCAGCCACCTGACCCTGCCACATTGTCTCGACCTGTAGATGAGGGCGAAAGACCAGGCGGGGGAGAGCAGGCCCCTCCCGCGACGGAGACGGCGGAAGGGACGGCCGAAGACTCGGAGGAAGAGAGCTCGAGTGATGAAAGGTACGCAAAATATCGCGCTGGCTGTTCGACTGGATTACTTAAACCTTTTCCCCAGAGATTTTCCCCTTCTGTGACCAGCGAGAGGGCAGAGTTGACCCAGGTTTCAATCGTACAACGCAGAGGTCAACCCCTTTACCTCGCTTCGTAATCTGTCAGTGTGTTTGGCAAGGTTTTCAGTTTTTTTTTCAGAGATTCATTAACAGAAATAACTGACGGACACTGAAAGGAATGATTAACAACTTATTTATTTAACCGTCCAGGAACTTTAACTAAACAAGAAACGTATCAATTAAAGTAAGGTGCGACTGGAATGCTGTTCAAATAAAGATAAGGATCACTCATTACAGAAAAGTAATAATGCTTAATCACTCTCAAATATATACAAACTGGTTTTGCGGCTTTGGAGTTCTTTTGTCGATGTCACTGTGGATAAACCTTTTCATTTGTTACCTTGTGCAAGGATATTTTGGCCCTGGAGGGAGTGCAGAGGAGGTTTACTAGGCTGATACCGGAGTTGAGGGGGTTGAGCTATGAGGAGAGGCTGAATAAACTAGGCTTGTACTCGCTAGAGTTTAGAAGAATGAGGGGAGATCTCATTGAGACGTATAAGATGATGAATGGGATGGATAGGATAGAGGTGGAGAGACTCTTCCCGCTCAAAAAAGACAGTAGGACTAGGGGGCACAGCCTCAAGATAAAGGGGAGGCGGTTTAGAACGGAGTTGAGGAGGAACTTCTTCACTCAAAGGGTGGTGAATCTCTGGAATTCTCTGCCCGTTGAAGTGGTGGAGGCTGCCTCGCTAAATATTTTTAAGAAGCGGGTTGATGGGTTTTTGATAAGAGAGGGGATTAAGGGTTATGGGGAGAGGGCGGGAATGTGGAACTGAGCCACGACAGATCAGCCATGATCTTATTGAATGGCGGGGCAGGCTCGAAGGGCTAGATGGCCTACTCCTGCTCCTATTTCTTATGTTCTTATGTTCTTATGTTCTTTCTGGTAGATAGATGGACAGCTCCCTTGAGAGATATTTTAAGCTAGCAGGGAGCTGCTGTTGCCCTCTCTAGGTGTTGAGACGTGGCAGCTTTTGAGCGCCACCCTACTGAATTGAACTCAAGGCAGGCAGTTGCGTTTCCATTTTTAATATCTCTGATGGGGCACAGATCAGCGAGATAGTCAATATCTTTTCCCCAAAGGTAGGGGAGTCTAAAACTAGAGGGCAGAGGTTTAAGGTGAGAGGGGAGAGATACAGAAGGGTCCAGAGGGGCAATTTTTTCACACAGAGGGGGGGGTGAGTGTCTGGAACGAGCTGCCAGAGGCAGTAGTAGAGGCGGGTACAATTTTGTCTTTTAAAAAGCGTTTAGACAGTTACATGGGTACGCTGGGTGTAGAGGGATATGGGCCAAATGTGGGCAATTGGGACTAGCTTCGGGGCTTTAAAAAAAAGGGCAGCATGGACAAGTTGGGCCAAAGGGCCTGTTTCCATGCTGTAAACCTCAATGACTCATTTATCTATCAATTTTCCTACCCCGAGGATTGGACGGATGATGGCAATAGCAGCAAATTCAAATTGGTAGTGTCTTCTTTAAAGCAATAGGCTATCAAAATGCAAAGCCCAGCATCCCTGATGCTTGGCCCTCGATACAAATGTTGCGGTCGGTGTACTCTGTATTTTAAACATCTAAGCACGGATCACAAAACCCAAATCACCTTCACAACGTGAACCTAAACACACGCTTTCCCTTTATTCACCACTAAACGTAATCCGACATCAGCTGTTCCGCTTTCTTTCACCGAGAACTAAGTACTGCCCACTTGAACGAACTGGCCAGGCTCATTCTCCGATACGGATCTCTCTCTCGTGCTGCCCTTCCTCAGTTACAGACAGTGGGACGGAGGGGAGAGTAAGCTGAGAGAGGATGCAGAGAAGCTTCAGTGTGACGTGAACAGGCTGAGTGTGTGGTAGATGCAGGATAATGTGAGATTGTCCCCTAATCCCGTGCTCTACCGTTTGCCTTCAGTGATATTCAGAAGATGAAACTTAAAGGAAGTCAGAATGACACAACCGTGCTAGGCGATGACAACACATTTGAGATAGAGAAATCAAGTAAGTCAGACAAGGCAGAGTTTCATAGAGTGTGTATCTGTTATTCTATATATAAACCACCCCTCGATTAAATCCCAGTCTGTAACTCACTCCCGGGTATCTGTTATTCTATATATAAACCACCCCGAACCCCTCGATTAGATTCCAGTCTGTAACTCACTCCCGGGTATCTGTTATTCTATATATAAACCACCCCGAACCCCTCGATTAGATTCCAGTCTGTAACTCACTCCCGGGTATCTGTTATTCTATATATAAACCACCCCGAACCCCTCGATTAGATTCCAGTCTGTAACTCGCTCCCGGGTATCTGTTATTCTATATATAAACCACCCCGAACCCCTCGATTAGATTCCAGTCTGTAACTCACTCCCGGGTATCTGTTATTCTATATATAAACCACCCCGAACCCCTCGATTAGATTCCAGTCTGTAACTCACTCCCGGGTATCTGTTATTCTATATATGAACCACCCCGAACCCCTCGATTAGATTCCAGTCTGTAACTCACTCCCGGGTATCTGTTATTCTATATATAAACCACCCCGAACCCCTCGATTAGATCCCAGTCTGTAACTCACTCCCGGGTATCTGTTATTCTATATATAAACCACCCCGAACCCCTCGATTAGATCCCAGTCTGTAACTCACTCCCGGGTATCTGTTATTCGAACCACCCCGAACCCCTCGATTAGATTCCAGTCTGTAACTCACTCCCGGGTATCTGTTATTCTATATATAAACCACCCCGAACCCCTCGATTAGATTCCAGTCTGTAACTCACTCCCGGGTATCTGTTATTCTATATATAAACCACCCCGAACCCCTCGATTAGATTCCAGTCTGTAACTCACTCCCGGGTATCTGTTATTCGATATATAAACCACCCCGAACCCCTCGATTAGATTCCAGTCTGTAACTCACTCCCGGGTATCTGTTATTCGATATATAAACCACCCCGAACCCCTCGATTAGATTCCAGTCTGTAACTCACTCCCGGGTATCTGTTATTCTATATATAAACCACCCCGAACCCCTCGATTAGATTCCAGTCTGTAACTCACTCCCGGGTATCTGTTATTCTGTATATAAACCACCCCGAACCCCTCGATTAGATTCCAGTCTGTAACTCACTCCCGGGTATCTGTTAATCTATATATAAACCACCCCGAACCCCTCGATTAGATTCCAGTCTGTAACTCACTCCCGGGTATCTGTTATTCTATATGTAAACCACCCCGAACCCCTCGATTAGATTCCAGTCTGTAACTCACTCCCGGGTATCTGTTATTCTATATGTAAACCACCCCGAACCCCTCGATTAGATTCCAGTCTGTAACTCACTCCCGGGTATCTGTTATTCTATATATAAACCACCCCCAACCCCTCGATTAGATTCCAGTCTGTAACTCACTCCCGGGTATCTGTTATTCTATATATAAACCACCCCGAACCCCTCGATTAGATTCCAGTCTGTAACTCGCTCCCGGGTATCTGTTATTCTATATATAAACCACCCCGAGCCCCTCGATTAGATTCCAGTCTGTAACTCACTCCCGGGTATCTGTTATTCTATATATAAACCACCCCGAACCCCTCGATTAGATTCCAGTCTGTAACTCACTCCCGGGTATCTGTTATTCCTCTCTCAGTGAAACATGCGCAGGTTCTGGATCCTGAAGGTCTCGCGATTGGAGCCTCTATTGCAACCTCAAGAAAGAGAACTCGGGACCTCATTGACGACTCGTTTAACAGGTAATCTTCATCCTGTCCCAGACACACCGAGGATCCATCTCTCATACTATTCCTCCACTCCAAACAACAGGCCCCTGTCAGTGCTGAGGGAGTGCCGCACTGTCAGGGGGTCAGTGCTGAGGGAGTGCCGCACTGTCAGAGGGTCAGTGCTGAGGGAGTGCCGCACTGTCAGAGGGTCAGTGCTGAGGGAGTGCCGCACTGTCAGAGGGTCAGTGCTGAGGGAGTGCCGCACTGTCAGAGGGTCAGTGCTGAGGGAGTGCCGCACTGTCAGAGGGTCAGTGCTGAGGGAGTGCCGCACTGTCAGAGGGTCAGTGCTGAGGGAGTGCCGCACTGTCAGAGGGTCAGTGCTGAGGGAGTGCCGCACTGTCAGAGGGTCAGTGCTGAGGGGGTGCTGCACTGTCAGAGGGTCGGTGCTGATTTCTCTCTGTCTCAGGTATGCGTTTGACGAGAACCTTGACGAGCTTCCCGATTGGTTTGTGGAGAATGACCAGAAGTTCAGGCGGCGACCCCCACCCTTTGACCCTGCCCTGGCGGCCGAGTTCCGCCTGCGCTGGAAGGAGATCAATGCACGGCCCATCAAGAAAATCGCAGAGGCCAAAGCTCGCAAGAAGCGGCGGGTAAGGAAGGGGAGGTTGTGGGTGGGGACAGGGGGTGCGCACTACCGGGCCTGGGTGGTTCCCTCAAGGGCTGGAACTGTTTGTTGGGGTGGTCTGTGTCCTCGAGGGAGGGAGCAGTTTGCTGGGATGCTCTGTACCCTCGAGGTAGGGAGGAGTTTGTAGGGGTGGTCCGTATCCTGAAGGGCAGGAGGTGTTCGTAGGGGTCGTCTGTACCCTCGAGGTAGGGGGAGTTTGTTGGTATAGCCCCTATCCTCGAGGTCCGGGGAGTTTGTCGGAGTGGTCCATCGCGTCCCTGACTAGGAAGGGGACCCCCCGCTCTCACCGCTGGGCGCTCTCTGCTGGGTGGTTCTGGAACTGTCCGACTGCGCGGCGGGCTGCGGGGAATGGGTTCCGTATCGTGCCGGAGAGAAATCTGTCAAGGCACTCACCGCACCAGTCCTCTATTGGAGAGCTCATTGGACTGACATCTCTCTCCGTCTCTCCATCCCACTCCCTCTCTATCCCCCCCCCCCGCCTCGCCGTCTCGCCTGACCTCCCCCTCCGTCGATGCAGCAATTGAAGAAACTGGAACAAGCGAAGAAGAAGGCGGAGGCTGTCGTTAACACGGTCGATATCTCGGAGCGTGAGAAGATGGCTCAGATGAGGAGGTAACATGTTGTCAAGATGGCTGACTGACCCCTGACCCCTTGATAGTGCGGCCCCCTCGCTGACTGACCCCTCGATGGCGCGGCCCTCTCGCTGACTGACCCCTCGATAGCGCGGCCCTCTCGCTGACCGACCCCTCGATAGCGCGGCCCTGTGTCAGTGACCGACCCCTCGATGGTGCGGCCCCCTCACTGACTGACCCCTCGATAGCGCGGCCCTCTCGCTGACCGACCCCTCGATGGCGCGGCCCTCTCGCTGACCGACCCCTCGATGGCGCGGCCCTCTGGCTGACTGACCCCTCGATGGCGCGGCCCCCTCGCTGACTGACCCCTCGATGGCGCGGTCCTCTGGCTGACTGACCCTCCTGTTTGACCCTTGCAGCATCTACAAGAAGGCTGGACTGAAGGAGAAAAGGCAGGTCACCTACGTGGTGGCGAAAAAGGGCGCCGGGCGCAAGGTTCGCCGTCCAGCCGGGGTCAAGGGTCAGTTCCGTGTGGTGGACCCCAGGATGAAGAAGGACGCCAGGAAGTTGGGCAAAGTCGGGAAGGGCAAAGGGAAGCGGAGGGCCAAGTAGGAGCCCCCGGCCTTGTGTCCCCTTCTGTCCACCAGACCCGTCTCCTGCCGCTCTCCCCTCACGCGGGGCTCTCCGAGCAGGGTGTGAGACCTCTCCCTCGCCCCCTCCGTCTCTCAGCACCGCCTGGACCGGTGATGACCATCGATCCCACGTCACCCTCCTGTCCACTGGATACTTCATGGGAAGGACAGTGACCTCTGACCTCCTGCCATCGAACCTGGACTGTAAACCCCCTTCTCCGCCCCCAACACACAGGCCCAGGGAATGGACGCATCAGTGAATGGGAGGCCACTCTGCCCCTCGAGCCCTGCTTCTCCTCCCCGTTCGATAAGGCCACTTCCGTTCTGAGTGTAACCCTTGACCCCATCTTCCCTCTGACCTCACAACAACCTTTCACCCCCGGTAATGGCCCCTCTTTTAAATTTCCCCAATTTCGATATCCCTGAATGGCCTCCTTCTGTACTGTCAGAACTCTAAATAAAAAATAAATTCCCTTCTCAACACAGGCCCGCACTGTAACTGGCATGGCAACCCCCCCCCCACCCCGCATAAGAGAGGGCACCCAGAGGCACCACCCCAGGGCGTTAATGGTGCCTGTCCCCATGGCGAGCACCGACTCCAGTACAGAGCGGCGACTGGCGGCCATTTTGAATAATGAGGACAGCCGGTTCTTCTGGCGCCCACAGTCCCCGCCTGCGCACGTGCGCACGCACTCAGGGAGGGAGGAGCCTGGCGTGGGGGGAACCATCTATAAGGATTTACATCTGTTTATAAATAAAAGGTATATGTTTCTAAAGAGTTGTGTGTACGAGAGAGCGGTGTGTGTCTCCCCCAGGTAGAGACTGGGTGATGCATGTCTCCCCCTCCCCCCCCCCCGGGTAGAGATCGCGGGGGGGGGTGGTGTGTATCTTCCCCGGGTAGAGATCGGGCGGTGTATTTTACCATTACCCCGGCAGAGAGAGTTATATTTTTCTCGCAGTTACCTGACCAGTTTGCCGATTCAGGGGTTCAAAGCGATACCCGGTGGAATTGCGTTCCAGAAAATGACGCCAGGCCCCCCAGCTCCTGGGTAGGTGCGGAGAAAACCCTCAACGGGGCTTTAAATGCCCGCATCGCGCTTGTACACACATAACTCGCACAGTTATTACCCGTTACTGCATCCGATTTGCGTTGTTAGTGAGTTCGTTTATTAACGTCACAAGTTAACACTGCAATGAAGTTACTGTGAAAATCCCCTATTCGCCACACTCCTGTTCGGGTTACACTGAGGGGGAAATTTAGCACGGCCGGTGCACCGCACCCTAACCAGCACGTCTTTCAGACTGTTAAATTTCTGGCTTGGGTCACTGTCTGTGTGGTGACTGCACGTTCTCCCCGTGTGTGCGTGGGTTTCCTCCCACAGTTCGAAAGCTGTGCTGGTTAGGTGGTTTGGCCGTGCTAAATTAACCCTTGTGTCGGGGGGGGCTAGTAGGATAATTTGTGGGATTGTGGGGATGGGACCTAGGTGGGATTGTGGTTGGTGCAGACTTGATGGGCCGAATGGCCTCCTTCTGCAGTGTAGTGATTCTATAAGGTTTGATTCAAGTGACCCACGAGGGAGCTTTTATCAGTTAAGAATGCGGTTAGAATATAACAAAAAGAATTAACAAAACTTTTACCGATTCAAGCACAACACAGTGCAGACTTTAACAGCTAGCTCTCTCTGTTGTTCCAAGTCAGACACCATCCCACAGACACATACCCTTCTCTTAGCTTGGCACAGAAAGCAAGTATGCTCACCTGATGCTGCATTTCGCAGTTTTGTAATCCCTGCTGTAAATTGGTCATTCGAAATATCGGATTAACTCTTAGTCTTCCCAGTCCTGGAACTTTCAGCACCCTCTGGAGAGAGAGTGACACTGCGTTCTTCCACCGGCTTCTAACAGCAACTGAATTGCAATAGAGAGGGGGAACCTGACCTGTCAATCACGATCCACACAGCAATTCCAAAAGGGTCATAAAACCCCAGGACACTGCGTTAGGCCAGATTTAAAAAAAAAACACAATGTCCGTAATTCTGTGTGTGACAATTAATAACACTGGCTGCAGACAAAACTGCACCGACGAAATTCCAGGGCCTGTTTGAAGCCCTCTGCACAGAAACATGATTGAAACGCAGTTCTTAAAGGTGCAGAATCACCACATCAGGTACGTGGGTTACTCTCCATGCTAACCTCACAGAGATTAAAACCACACCTCCACAAGCAAACATGACAGGGTCTGTAACACGAACAAATCTCCCGCAGCTAACAGAGCAACAAACGCCAAGCTTTTACCCTGAACCACACGAGGTGTTTGGAAATCTCCCCAATGCTTGGTCAAAGAGGGAGACTTTAAGGAGCATCTTCAAGGAGAGAGAGGGGGAGAGGTGTAAGGAGGGAATTCCAGTCTCCCCAAACCTGGCAGGCAGCTGAAGGCATAGTCACCAATGGAGGAGCGATTAAAATTGGGGGATGCTCGAGAGGCCAGAATTGGAGGAACGCTGAGATCCCGGAGGTTACAGAGATAGGGAGGGGGTGTCGGGAGCTGGAGGGGGTTACAGAGATAGGGAGGGGGTGTAGGGGGCTGGAGGAGGTTACAGAGATAGGGAGGGGGTGTAGGGGCTGGAGGAGGTTACAGAGGTAGGGAGGGGGTGTAGGGGGCTGGAGGAGGTTACAGAGATAGGGAGGGGTGTAGGGGACTGGAGGAGGTTACAGAGATAGGGAGGGGGTGTAGGGGACTGGAGGAGGTTACAGAGATAGGGAGGGGTGTAGGGGCTGGAGGAGGTTACAGAGATAGGGAGGGGGTGTCGGGAGCTGGAGGAGGTTACAGAGATAGGGAGGGGTGTAGGGGCTGGAGGAGGTTACAGAGATAGGGAGGGGGTGTCGGGAGCTGGAGGAGGTTACAGAGATAGGGAGGGGTGTAGGGGCTGGAGGAGGTTACAGAGATAGGGAGGGGGTGTCGGGAGCTGGAGGAGGTTACAGAGATAGGGAGGGGTGTAGGGGCTGGAGGAGGTTACAGAGATAGGGAGGGGGTGTAGGGGACTGGAGGAGGTTACAGAGATAGGGAGGGGGTGTAGGGGACTGGAGGAGGTTACAGAGATAGGGAGGGGTGTAGGGGCTGGAGGAGGATACAGAGATAGGGAGGGGACGTCTCTGGCTGTTATATTGTCTAATAAATGATCGAATGGGGTTCAGGGTTTGGGCAGTGATTTTACAGTTGGATAGTTCAGTGGGATTCTGGGATGTGGATGAGTTCTCTGTTCCTGTGTTCAGGGACTGCTGGAATCAAAGATCGGGCCAATCATTAACATTCCTTCAGGGTTAGTGTCCCAGGACATCACTGCGGGAGTCCCTCAGGGTTAGTGTCCCAGGCCCCAGGACATCACTGCGGGGGTTCCTCAGGGTTAGTGTCCCAGGACATCACTGCGGGAGTCCCTCAGGGTTAGTGTCCCAGGCCCCAGGACATCACTGCGGGAGTCCCTCAGGGTTAGTGTCCCAGGCCCCAGGACATCACTGCGGGGGTTCCTCAGGGTTAGTGTCCCAGGAGAAGGTGAGAGGGCATGGGATCCAAGGGCCTTTGGCCTTGTGGATCCAGAACTGGCTTGCCTGCAGAAGGCAGAGAGTGGTTGTGGATGGGGCTTTTTCTGAATGGAGGTCAGTCACCAGCGGAGTGCCTCAAGGATCTGTTCTGGGACCCTTGTTGTTTGTCATTTTCATAAATGACCTGGATGAGGAAGTGGAGGGATGGGTAAGTAAGTTCGCTGATGACACGAAGGTCGGTGGTGTTGTGGATGATCTGGAAGGATGGCAAAAGTTGCAGCAGGACATAGATAGGATGCAGGACTGGGCGGAGAAGTGGCAGATGGACTTCAACGCGGATAAATGTGTTGTCGTCCATTTTGGCAGAACCAACGGCATGAACGAGTACACTATTAAGGGCAGAAGTCTGAGTAGTGTTGAGGAGCAGAGGGATCTTGGGGTCCGGGTCCACAGGACTCTTAAATCGGCCTCGCAGGTGGAGGAGGTGGTCAAGAAGGCGTATGGTGTACTGGCCTTCATTAATCGAGGGATTGAGTTTAGGAGTCGGGAGGTAATGCTGGAACTTTATAAGACCCTTGTCAGGCCTCATTTGGAGTATTGTGCGCAGTTCTGGTCGCCTCACTATAGGAAAGATGTAGAAGCTATTGAAAGGGTGCAGAGGAGATTTACAAGGATGTTGCCTGGACTGGGAGGCATGCCTTATGAAGTTAGGTTGAGGGAGCTGGGACTCTTTTCCCTGGAGAGACGAAGGTTGAGAGGCGACCTGATAGAAGTTTACAAAATGTTGAGAGGGATAGATAGGGTGGACTCTCAGAGGCTATTTCCCCGGTTTGAAATGGTCGCTACGAGAGGACACAGATTTAAGGTGCGGGGAGGGAGGTTCAGAAGTGATGTTAGGGGTAAGTTTTTCACTCAGAGGGTGGTGAGTGAATGGAATCGGCTGCCGTCAGTGGTGGTGGAGGCGAACTCGCTGGGGTCTTTTAAAAGACTTCTGGATGAGTATATGGGGTTTAATGAGATTGAGGGTTATAGATAGGTCTGTAGGTTGGTAGGTGATGTGGTCGGCGCAACTTGTGGGCCGAAGGGCCTGTTTGTGCTGTAGTGTTCTATGTTCTATCACTGCGGGAGTCCCTCAGGGTTAGTGTCCCAGGCCCCAGGACATCACTGCGGGAGTCCCTCAGGGTTAGTGTCCCAGGACATCACTGCGGGAGTCCCTCAGGGTTAGTGTCCCAGGCCCCAGGACATCACTGCGGGAGTCCCTCAGGGTTAGTGTCCCAGGACATCACTGCGGGAGTCCCTCAGGGTTAGTGTCCCAGGCCCCAGGACATCACTGCGGGAGTCCCTCAGGGTTAGTGTCCCAGGACATCACTGCGGGAGTCCCTCAGGGTTAGTGTCCCAGGACATCACTGCGGGAGTCCCTCAGGGTTAGTGTCCCAGGCCCCAGGACATCACTGCGGAGTCCCTCAGGGTTAGTGTCCCAGGACATTACTGTGGGAGTCCCTCAGGGTTAGTGTCCCAGGCCCCAGGACATCACTGCGGGAGTCCCTCAGGGTTAGTGTCCCAGGCCCCAGGACATCACTGCGGGAGTCCCTCAGGGTTAGTGTCCCAGGACATCACTGCGGGAGTCCCTCAGGGTTAGTGTCCCAGGACATCACTGCGGGAGTCCCTCAGGGTTAGTGTCCCAGGACATCACTGCGGGAGTCCCTCAGGGTTAGTGTCCCAGGACATCACTGCGGGAGTCCCTCAGGGTTAGTGTCCCAGGACATCACTGCGGGAGTCCCTCAGGGTTAGTGTCCCAGGACATCGCTGCGGGAGTCCCTCAGGGTTAGTGTCCCAGGCCCCAGGACATCACTGCGGGGGTTCCTCAGGGTTAGTGTCCCAGGACATCACTGTGGGAGTCCCTCAGGGTTAGTGTCCCAGGACATCACTGCGGGAGTCCTTCAGGGTTAGTGTCACAGGACATCACTGCGGGAGTCCCTCAGGGTTAGTGTCCCAGGACATCACTGCGGGAGTCCCTCAGGGTTAGTGTCCCAGGACATCACTGCGGGAGTCCCTCAGGGTTAGTGTCCCAGGACATCACTGCGGGAGTCCCTCAGGGTTAGTGTCCCAGGACATCACTGCGGGAGTCCCTCAGGGTTAGTGTCCCAGGACATCACTGCGGGAGTCCCTCAGGGTTAGTGTCCCAGGACATCACTGCGGGAGTCCCTCAGGGTTAGTGTCCCAGGACATCACTGCGGGAGTCCCTCAGGGTTAGTGTCCCAGGACATCACTGCGGGAGTCCTTCAGGGTTAGTGTCCCAGGACATCACTGCGGGAGTCCCTCAGGGTTAGTGTCCCAGGACATCACTGCGGGAGTCCCTCAGGGTTAGTGTCCCAGGACATCACTGCGGGAGTCCCTCAGGGTTAGTGTCCCAGGACATCACTGCGGGAGTCCCTCAGGGTTAGTGTCCCAGGACATCACTGCGGGAGTCCCTCAGGGTTAGTGTCCCAGGACATCACTGCGGGAGTCCTTCAGGGTTAGTGTCACAGGACATCACTGCGGGAGTCCCTCAGGGTTAGTGTCCCAGGACATCACTGCGGGAATCCCTCAGGGTTAGTGTCCCAGGACATCACTGCGGGAGTCCCTCAGGGTTAGTGTCCCAGGACATCACTGCGGGAGTCCCTCAGGGTTAGTGTCCCAGGACATCACTGCGGGAGTCCCTCAGGGTTAGTGTCCCAGGACATCACTGCGGGAGTCCCTCAGGGTTAGTGTCCCAGGACATCACTGCGGGAGTCCCTCAGGGTTAGTGTCCCAGGCCCCAGGACATCACTGCGGGAGTCCCTCAGGGTTAGTGTCCCAGGACATCACTGCGGGAGTCCCTCAGGGTTAGTGTCCCAGGACATCACTGCGGGAGTCCCTCAGGGTTAGTGTCCCAGGCCGCAGGACATCACTGCGGGAGTTCCTCAGGGTTAGTGTCCCAGGACATCACTGCGGGAGTCCCTCAGGGTTAGTGTCCCAGGACATCACTGCGGGAGTCCCTCAGGGTTAGTGTCCCAGGACATCACTGCGGGAGTCCGTCAGGGTCAGTGTCCCAGGACATCACTGCGGGAGTCCCTCAGGGTCAGTGTCCCAGGACATCACTGCGGGAGTCCCTCAGGGTTAGTGTCCCAGGACATCACTGCGGGAGTCCCTCAGGGTTAGTGTCCCAGGACATCACTGCGGGAGTCCCTCAGGGTTAGTGTCCCAGGACATCACTGCGGGAGTCCCTCAGGGTTAGTGTCCCAGGACATCACTGCGGGAGTCCCTCAGGGTTAGTGTCCCAGGACATCACTGCGGGAGTCCCTCAGGGTTAGTGTCCCAGGCCCCAGGACATCACTGCGGGAGTCCCTCAGGGTTAGTGTCCCAGGACATCACTGCGGGAGTCCCTCAGGGTTAGTGTCCCAGGCCCCAGGACATCACTGCGGGAGTCCCTCAGGGTTAGTGTCCCAGGACATCACTGCGGGAGTCCCTCAGGGTTAGTGTCCCAGGACATCACTGCGGGAGTTCCTCAGGGTTAGTGTCCCAGGACATCACTGCGGGAGACCCTCAGGGTTAGTGTCCCAGGACATCACTGCGGGAGTAACTTAGGGTTAGTGTCCCAGGACATCACTGCGGGAGTCCCTCAGGGTTAGTGTCCCAGGACATCACTGCGGGAGTCCCTCAGGATTAGTGTCCCAGGCTCCAGGACATCACTGCGGGAGTCCCTCAGGGTTAGTGTCCCAGGCCCCAGGACATCACTGCGGGAGTGCCTCAGGGTTAGTGTCCCAGGCCCCAGGACATGACTGCGGGAGTCCCTCAGGGTTAGTGTCCCAGGCCCGAGGACATCACTGCGGGAGTCCCTCAGGGTTAGTGTCCCAGGCCCCAGGACATCACTGCGGGAGTCCCTCAGGGTTAGTGTCCCAGGCCCCAGGACATCACTGCGGGAGTCCCTCAGGGTTAGTGTCCCAGGACATCACTGCGGGAGTCCCTTAGGGTTAGTGTCCCAGGACATCACTGCGGGAGTCCCTCAGGGTTAGTGTCCCAGGACATCACTGCGGGAGTCCCTCAGGGTTAGTGTCCCAGGACATCACTGTGGGAGTCCCTCAGGGTTAGTGTCCCAGTCCCCAGGACATCAGTGCGGGAGATCCTCAGGGTTAGTGTCCCAGGACATCACTGCGGGAGTCCCTCAGGGTTAGTGTCCCAGGCCCCAGGACATCACTGCGGGAGTTCCTCAGGGTTAGTGTCCCAGGACATCACTGCGGGAGTTCCTCAGGGTTAGTGTCCCAGGACATCACTGCGGGAGTCCCTCAGGGTTAGTGTCCCAGGACATCACTGTGGGAGTCCCTCAGGGTTAGTGTCCCAGTCCCCAGGACATCAGTGCGGGAGATCCTCAGGGTTAGTGTCCCAGGACATCACTGCGGGAGTCCCTCAGGGTTAGTGTCCCAGGCCCCAGGACATCACTGCGGGAGTTCCTCAGGGTTAGTGTCCCAGGACATCACTGCGGGAGTCCCTCAGGGTTAGTGTCCCAGGACATCACTGCGGGAGTCCCTCAGGGTTAGTGTCCCAGGACATCACTGTGGGAGTCCCTCAGGGTTAGTGTCCCAGGACATCACTGCGGGAGTCCCTCAGGGTTAGTGTCCCAGGACATCACTGCGGGAGTCCCTCAGGGTTAGTGTCCCAGGCCCCAGGACATCACTGCGGGAGTTCCTCAGGGTTAGTGTCCCAGGACATCACTGCGGGAGTCCCTCAGGGTTAGTGTCCCAGGACATCACTGCGGGAGTCCCTCAGGGTTAGTGTCCCAGGACATCACTGCGGGAGTCCCTCAGGGTTAGTGTCCCAGGACATCACTGCGGGAGTCCCTCAGGGTTAGTGTCCCAGGACATCACTGCGGGAGTCCCTCAGGGTTAGTGTCCCAGGACATCACTGCGGGAGTCCCTCAGGGTTAGTGTCCCAGGACATCACTGCGGGAGTCCCTCAGGGTTAGTGTCCCAGGACATCACTGCGGGAATCCCTCAGGGTTAGTGTCCCAGGACATCACTGCGGGAGTCCCTCAGGGTTAGTGTCCCAGGACATCACTGCGGGAGTCCCTCAGGGTTAGTGTCCCAGGACATCACTGCGGGAGTCCCTCAGGGTTAGTGTCCCAGGCCCCAGGACATCACTGCGGGAGTTCCTCAGGGTTAGTGTCCCAGGCCCCAGGACATCACTGCGGGAGTCCCTCAGGGTTAGTGTTCCAGGACATCACTGCAGGAGTCCCTCAGGGTTAGTGTCCCAGGACATCACTGCGGGAGTCCCTCAGGGTTAGTGTCCCAGGGCATCACTGCGGGAGTCCCTCAGGGTTAGTGTCCCAGGGCATCACTGCGGGAGTCCCTCAGGGTTAGTGTCCCAGGGCATCACTGCGGGAGTCCCTCAGGGTTAGTGTCCCAGGACATCGCTGCGGGAGTCCCTCAGGGTTAGTGTCCCAGGACATCACTGCGGGAGTCCCTCAGGGTTAGTGTCCCAGGACATCACTGCGGGAGTCCCTCAGGGTTAGTGTCCCAGGCCCCAGGACATCACTGCGGGGGTTCCTCAGGGTTAGTGTCCCAGGACATCACTGCGGGAGTCCCTCAGGGTTAGTGTCCCAGGACATCACTGCGGGAGTCCCTCAGGATTAGTGTCCCAGGCTCCAGGACATCACTGCGGGAGTCCCTCAGGGTTAGTGTCCCAGGATATCACTGCGGGAGTCCCTCAGGATTAGTGTCCCAGGCTCCAGGACATCACTGCGGGAGTCCCTCAGGGTTAGTGCCCCAGCCCCAGGACATCACTGCGGGAGTCCCTCAGGGTTAGTGTCCCAGGCCCCAGGACATCACTGCGGGAGTCCCTCAGGGTTAGTGTCCCAGGCCCCAGGACATCACTGCGGGAGTCCCTCAGGGTTAGTGTCCCAGGACATCACTGCGGGAGTCCCTCAGGGTTAGTGTCCCAGGACATCACTGCGGGAGTTCCCTCGGGGTTAGTGTCCCAGGCCCCAGGACATCACTGCGGGAGTTCCTCAGGGTTAGTGTCCCAGGACATCACTGCGGGGTCCCTCAGGGTTAGTGTCCCAGGACATCACTGCGGGAGTCCCTCAGGGTTAGTGTCCCAGGACATCACTGCGGGAGTCCCTCAGGGTTAGTGTCCCAGGACATCACTGCGGGAGTTCCCTCGGGGTTAGTGTCCCAGGCCCCAGGACATCACTGCGGGAGTTCCTCAGGGTTAGTGTCCCAGGACATCACTGCGGGAGTCCCTCAGGGTTAGTGTCCCAGGACATCACTGCGGGAGTCCCTCAGGGTTAGTGTCCCAGGACATCACTGCGGGAGTCCCTCAGGGTTAGTGTCCCAGGACATCACTGCGGGAGTCCCTCAGGGTTAGTGTCCCAGGACATCACTGCGGGAGTCCCTCAGGGTTAGTGTCCCAGGACATCACTGCGGGAGTCCCTCAGGGTTAGTGTCCCAGGCCCCAGGACATCACTGCGGGAGTCCCTCAGGGTTAGTGTCCCAGGACATCACTGCGGGAGTCCCTCAGGGTTAGTGTCCCAGGCCCCAGGACATCACTGCGGGAGTCCCTCAGGGTTAGTGTCCCAGGACATCACTGCGGGAGTCCCTCAGGGTTAGTGTCCCAGGCCCCAGGACATCACTGCGGGAGTCCCTCAGGGTTAGTGTCCCAGGACATCACTGCGGGAGTCCCTCAGGGTTAGTGTCCCAGGACATCACTGCGGGAGTCCCTCAGGGTTAGTGTCCCAGGCCCCAGGACATCACTGCGGAGTCCCTCAGGGTTAGTGTCCCAGGACATTACTGTGGGAGTCCCTCAGGGTTAGTGTCCCAGGCCCCAGGACATCACTGCGGGAGTCCCTCAGGGTTAGTGTCCCAGGCCCCAGGACATCACTGCGGGAGTCCCTCAGGGTTAGTGTCCCAGGACATCACTGCGGGAGTCCCTCAGGGTTAGTGTCCCAGGACATCACTGCGGGAGTCCCTCAGGGTTAGTGTCCCAGGACATCACTGCGGGAGTCCCTCAGGGTTAGTGTCCCAGGACATCACTGCGGGAGTCCCTCAGGGTTAGTGTCCCAGGACATCACTGCGGGAGTCCCTCAGGGTTAGTGTCCCAGGGCATCACTGCGGGAGTCCCTCAGGGTTAGTGTCCCAGGACATCGCTGCGGGAGTCCCTCAGGGTTAGTGTCCCAGGACATCACTGCGGGAGTCCCTCAGGGTTAGTGTCCCAGGACATCACTGCGGGAGTCCCTCAGGGTTAGCGTCCCAGGCCCCAGGACATCACTGCGGGGGTTCCTCAGGGTTAGTGTCCCAGGACATCACTGCGGGAGTCCCTCAGGATTAGTGTCCCAGGCTCCAGGACATCACTGCGGGAGTCCCTCAGGGTTAGTGTCCCAGGATATCACTGCGGGAGTCCCTCAGGATTAGTGTCCCAGGCTCCAGGACATCACTGCGGGAGTCCCTCAGGGTTAGTGCCCCAGCCCCAGGACATCACTGCGGGAGTCCCTCAGGGTTAGTGTCCCAGGCCCCAGGACATCACTGCGGGAGTCCCTCAGGGTTAGTGTCCCAGGCCCCAGGACATCACTGCGGGAGTCCCTCAGGGTTAGTGTCCCAGGACATCACTGCGGGAGTCCCTCAGGGTTAGTGTCCCAGGACATACTGCGGGAGTTCCCTCGGGGTTAGTGTCCCAGGCCCCAGGACATCACTGCGGGAGTTCCTCAGGGTTAGTGTCCCAGGACATCACTGCGGGGTCCCTCAGGGTTAGTGTCCCAGGACATCACTGCGGGAGTCCCTCAGGGTTAGTGTCCCAGGACATCACTGCGGGAGTCCCTCAGGGTTAGTGTCCCAGGACATCACTGCGGGAGTTCCCTCGGGGTTAGTGTCCCAGGCCCCAGGACATCACTGCGGGAGTTCCTCAGGGTTAGTGTCCCAGGACATCACTGCGGGAGTCCCTCAGGGTTAGTGTCCCAGGACATCACTGCGGGAGTCCCTCAGGGTTAGTGTCCCAGGACATCACTGCGGGAGTCCCTCAGGGTTAGTGTCCCAGGACATCACTGCGGGAGTCCCTCAGGGTTAGTGTCCCAGGACATCACTGCGGGAGTCCCTCAGGGTTAGTGTCCCAGGACATCACTGCGGGAGTCCCTCAGGGTTAGTGTCCCAGGCCCCAGGACATCACTGCGGGAGTCCCTCAGGGTTAGTGTCCCAGGACATCACTGCGGGAGTCCCTCAGGGTTAGTGTCCCAGGCCCCAGGACATCACTGCGGGAGTCCCTCAGGGTTAGTGTCCCAGGACATCACTGCGGGAGTCCCTCAGGGTTAGTGTCCCAGGACATCACTGCGGGAGTTCCTCAGGGTTAGTGTCCCAGGACATCACTGCGGGAGACCCTCAGGGTTAGTGTCCCAGGACATCACTGCGGGAGTCCCTTAGGGTTAGTGTCCCAGGACATCACTGCGGGAGTCCCTCAGGGTTAGTGTCCCAGGCCCCAGGACATCACTGCGGGAGTCCCTCAGGGTTAGTGTCCCAGGACATCACTGCGGGAGTCCCTCAGGGTTAGTGTCCCAGGCCCCAGGACATCACTGCGGGAGTCCCTCAGGGTTAGTGTCCCAGGACATCACTGCGGGAGTCCCTCAGGGTTAGTGTCCCAGGACATCACTGCGGGAGTTCCTCAGGGTTAGTGTCCCAGGACATCACTGCGGGAGACCCTCAGGGTTAGTGTCCCAGGACATCACTGCGGGAGTCCCTTAGGGTTAGTGTCCCAGGACATCACTGTGGGAGTCCCTCAGGGTTAGTGTCCCAGGACATCACTGCGGGAGTCCCTCAGGGTTAGTGTCCCAGGCCCCGGGACATCACTGCGGGAGTCCCTCAGGGTTAGTGTCCCAGGCCCCGGGACATCACTGCGGGAGTCCCTCAGGGTTAGTGTCCCAGGCCCCAGGACATCACTGCGGGAGTCCCTCAGGGTTAGTGTCCCAGGACATCACTGCGGGAGTCCCTCAGGGTTAGTGTCCCAGGCCCCAGGACATCACTGCCGGAGTCCCTCAGGGTTAGTGTCCCAGGCCCCAGGACATCACTGCGGGAGTTCCTCAGGGTTAGTGTCCCAGGACATCACTGCGGGAGTCCCTCAGGGTTAGTGTCCCAGGACATCACTGCGGGAGTCCCTCAGGGTTAGTGTCCCAGGCCCCAGGACATCACTGCGGGAGTTCCTCAGGGTTAGTGTCCCAGGCCCGAGGACATCACTGCGGGAGTTCCTCAGGGTTAGTGTCCCAGGACATCACTGCGGGAGTCCCTCAGGGTTAGTGTCCCAGGACATCACTGCGGGAGTTCCCTCGGGGTTAGTGTCCCAGGCCCCAGGACATCACTGCGGGAGTTCCTCAGGATTAGTGTCCCAGGACATCACTGCGGGAGTTCCTCAGGGTTAGTGTCCCAGGACATCACTGCGGGAGTCCCTCAGGGTTAGTGTCCCAGGACATCACTGCGGGAGTCCCTCAGGGTTAGTGTCCCAGGACATCACTGCGGGAGTCCCTCAGGGTTAGTGTCCCAGGCCCCAGGACATCACTGCGGGAGTCCCTCAGGGTTAGTGTCCCAGGCCCCAGGACATCACTGCGGGTGTCCCTCAGGGTTAGTGTCCCAGGCCCCAGGACATCACTGTGGGAGTCCCTCAGGGTTAGTGTCCCAGGACATCACTGTGGGAGTTCCTCAGGGTTAGTGTCCCAGGCCCCAGGACATCACTGTGGGAGTTCCTCAGGGTTAGTGTCCCAGGACATCACTGCGGGAGTCCCTCAGGGTTAGTGTCCCAGGACATCACTGCGGGAGTCCCTCAGGGTTAGTGTCCCAGGCCCTAGGACATCACTGCGGGAGTCCCTCAGGGTTAGTGTCCCAGGACATCACTGCGGGAGTCCCTCAGGGTTAGTGTCCCAGGACACTAGGAAGAATGGTAGGAAGGACTATTACTTACGTGGCGAAAAACTGCAGCAGGTGACGGTGCAGAGGGACCTCGGGGTCCTTGTGCATGAGTCGCAAAAACCCAGCTTGCAGGTGCAGCAGGTGGTCAGGAAGGCGAATGGGATGCTGGCCTTCATAGCGAGGGGGATTGAATATAAAAGTAGGGAGGTCTTGCTGCAGCTGTATAGGGCATTGGTGAGGCCGCAGTTGGAGTACTGTGTGCAGTTTTGGGCGCCGCACCTGCGCAAGGATATTTTGGCCTTGGAGGGAGTGCAGAGGAGGTTTACTAGGCTGATACCGGAGTTGAGGGGGTTGAGCTATGAGGAGAGGCTGAATAAACTAGGCTTGTACTCGTTAGAGTTTAGAAGAATGAGGGGAGATCTCATTGAGACGTATAAGATGATGAATGGGATGGATAGGATAGAGGTGGAAAGACTCTTCCCGCTCAAAAAAGACAGTAGGACTAGGGGGCACAGCCTCAAGATAAAGGGGAGGCGGTTCAGAACGGAGTTGAGGAGGAACTTCTTCACTCAAAGGGTGGTGAATCTCTGGAATTCTCTGCCCGTTGAAGTGGTGGAGGCTGCCTCGCTAAATATTTTTAAGAAGCGGGTTGATGGGTTTTTGATAAGAGAGGGGATTAAGGGTTATGGGGAGAGGGCGGGAAAGTGGAACTGAGCCACGACAGATCAGCCATGATCTTATTGAATGGCGGGGCAGGCTCGAAGGGCCAGATGGCCTACTCCTGCTCCTATTTCTTATGTTCTTATGACATCACTGCGGGAGTCCCTCAGGGTTAGTGTCCCAGGACATCACTGCGGGAGTCCCTCAGGGTTAGTGTCCCAGGACATCACTGCGGGAGTCCCTCAGGGTTAGTGTCCCAGGCCGCAGGACATCACTGCGGGAGTCCCTCAGGGTTAGTGTCCCAGGACATCACTGCGGGAGTCCCTTAGGGTTAGTGTCCCAGGACATCACTGCGGGAGTTCCTCAGGGTTAGTGTCCCAGGACATCACTGCGGGAGTCCCTCAGGGTTAGTGTCCCAGGACATCACTGTGGGAGTCCCTCAGGGTTAGTGTCCCAGTCCCCAGGACATCAGTGCGGGGGTTCCTCAGGGTTAGTGTCCCAGGGCCCCAGGACATCACTGCGGGAGTCCCTCAGGGTTAGTGTCCCAGGACATCACTGTGGGAGTCCCTCAGGGTTAGTGTCCCAGGCCCCAGGACATCAGTGCGGGGGTTCCTCAGGGTTAGTGTCCCAGGCCCCAGGACATCACTGCGGGAGTCCCTCAGGGTTAGTGTCCCAGGACATCACTGTGGGAGTCCCTCAGGGTTAGTGTCCCAGGCCCCAGGACATCACTGCGGGAATCCCTCAGGGTTAGTGTCCCAGGACATCACTGCGGGAGTCCCTCAGGGTTAGTGTCCCAGGCCCCAGGACATCGCTGCGGGAGTCCCTCAGGGTTAGTGTCCCAGGACATCACTGCGGGAGTCCCTCAGGGTTAGTGTCCCAGGACATCACTGCGGGAGTCCCTCAGGGTTAGTGTCCCAGGACATCACTGCGGGAGTCCCTCAGGGTTAGTGTCCCAGGACATCACTGCGGGAGTCCCTCAGGGTTAGTGTCCCAGGACATCACTGCGGGAGTCCCTCAGGGTTAGTGTCCCAGGACATCACTGTGGGAGTCCCTCAGGGTTAGTGTCCCAGGGCCCAATAATATCGAGCTGTTTCACCAATGACCTTCCCTGTACGAGGTTCAGCGCCATTCGTCGCTCCTCCGATACTCGAGAATCTGTGGTCAACTTCAGTAAGATCTAGAATAGAGCCAGGCTTGAAACCGTTAGATACAGGAACTGAATTAGGCAATTTGGCCAATCTAATCCATTCCTCCGTGGCTGATAAATTCTCAAGCCCATTCTCCTGCCCTTTCTCCGTAACCCCTGATCCCCTTATTAATCAAGAACCTATCTATCTCTGTCTTAAAGACACTCAATGGCCCAGCCTCCTCTGGGGCCAAGATTGTCCACTCTCTGGCTGTAGAAATTCCTCCTCGTCTGGGTTCTGTGCTGAGAAATGGGATGTAACATTTGAGCCAGTGCCAGGCACTGACCATCTCCAACAAGAGAGAATCTAACCATCTCTCCCCCCCTCGATATTCAATGGTATGACCATCAGTGAATCTGCTCCCCCTCTATCAACATCCTGGGGGTTACCATTGACCAGAAACTGAACTGGACCCAGCCATAGAAACACAGTGGCTCCCAGAGCAGGTCAGAGGCTGGAGATCCTGCGGAGAGTAACTCACCTCCTGACTCCCTCCCAAAGCCTGTCCACCATCTACAAGGACACAAGTCAGGAGTGTGATGGAATACTCTCCACTTGCCTGGATGGGTGCGGCTCCCAACAACACTCGAGAAGTTCGACACCATCCAGGACAAAGCAGCCCCGCTCGATCGACACACTAACCACAAACACTCACTCCCTCCACCCCCGACACACAGTGACAGCCGTGTGTACCATCTACAAGATGCCCCACAGCGACTCACCAAGGCTCCTTAGGCAGCACCTTCCAAACCCACCACCTCTACCATCTAGAAGGACAAGGACAGCAGATACCTGGGAACACCCCCACCTGGAGGTTCCCCTCCGAGTCACTCACCATCCCGACTTGGAAATATATCGGCCGTTCCTTCACTGTCACTGGGTCAAAATCCTGGGAACTCCCTCCCTAACAGCACTGTGGGTGTACCTACACCACACGGGGACTGACTGATGTCCAATAACAATCCTGGGACACCCTCCCTAACAGCACTGTGGGTGTACCTACACCTTGGGGACTGACTGATATCCAATAACAATCCTGGAACTCCCTCCCTAACAGCACTGTGGGTGTACCTACACCACACGGGGACTGACTGATGTCCAATAACAATCCTGGGACACCCTCCCTAACAGCACTGTGGGTGTACCTACACCACACACGGGGACTGACTGATGTCCAATAACAATCCTGGGACACCCTCCCTAACAGCACTGTGGGTGTACCTACACCACAGGGGGACTGACTGATGTCCAATAACAATCCTGGAACTCCCTCCCTAACAGCACGGTGGGTGTACCTACACCACACGGGGACTGACTGATGTCCAATAACAATCCTGGGACACCCTCCCTAACAGCACTGTGGGTGTACCTACACCACACGGGGACTGACTGATGTCCAATAACAATCCTGGGACACCCTCCCTAACAGCACTGTGGGTGTACCTACACCACACAGGGAACTGACTGATGTCCAATAACAATCCCGGAACTCCCTCCCTAACAGCACTGTGGGTGTACCTACACCTCAGGGACCACAGGGGGTTGAAGATGGCGACTCACCCACCACCTTCTCAAGGGGCAATTAGAAATGGGCAATAAATTACTGGTCTAGCCAGCGACACCCACGTCCCACGGATGAATTAAAAACCCCACTACGATGAAGTTACTGCGAAAATCCCCTAGTCGTCACACCCTGGCACCTGTTCGGGTACACTGAGGGAGAATCTACCCACCCTAACCAGCATGTCTTTCAGACTGTGGGAGGAAACCGGAGCGCCTGGAGGAAACTCATGCAGACATGGGGAGAATGTGCAGACTTAGTACACACTGTGACCCAAGCTGGGAATTGTACCCAGGTCCCTGGTGCTGTGAGCGAGCAATGCTCACATGCATTCCACACACATACCAAGCTGATAGAGTCACAGAGGTTTACAGCATGGAAAAAGGCCCTTCAGCCCAACTTGTCCATGCTGTCCTTTTTTTAAACCCCTAAACTAATCCCAATCGCCCGCATTTGTCCCATATCCCTCTGTATCCCTCACACCCGTGTAACTGTCTAAATGCTTTTTAAAAGACAAAATTGTACCCGCCTCTACTACTGCCTCTGGCAGCTCGTTCCAGACACTCACCACCCTCTGGGTGAAAAAATTGCCCCTCTGGACCCTTCTGTATCTCTCCCCTTTCACCGTAAACCTATGGCCTTCTATCTTGTGGTCTTGGGCAGAGCAGGAGCCCAGACCGAGCTGTGATCCAACCAGAAAGAATGCTTTCTAAGGGGCATCTGTTAAAGTTGGTGAGAGTTGGAGCGGACATGCCAAATTTCCTTAGTCTTCTGAGAAAGTAGAGGCGTTGGTGGGGCTTTCTTAACTATAGTGTCAGCATGGGGGGGACCATAGTTGGAGTTTAATGCGGAGAAGTGTGAGGTAATCCATTTCGGTAGGAATAACAGATGTGTTGAGTATAGGGCTAACGGGAGGACTTTGAATAGAGTGGAGGAGCAGAGGGATCTAGGTGTATGTGTACATAGATCCCTGAAAGTTGGGAATCAAGTAGATAAGGTTGTTAAGAAGGCGTATGGTGTCTTGGCGTTTATTGGTAGGGGGATTGAATTTAGGAGTCGCAGCGTCATGTTGCAACTGTACACAACTCTGGTGCGGCCGCACTTGGAGTATTGTGTGCAGTTCTGGTCCCCACATTACAGGAAGGATGTGGAGGCGTTGGAGAGGGTGCAGAGGAGGTTTACCAGGATGTTGCCTGGTATGGAGGGGAGGTCCTATGAGGAGAGACTGAGGGATTTGGGGTTGTTTTCACTGGAAAGAAGGCGGCTAAGAGGGGATCTTATTGAAACATAAGATGATTAGAGGTTTAGATAGGGTGGATAGTGATAGCCTTTTTCCTCGGATGGAGAAAGCTAGCACGAGGGGGCATGGCTTTAAATTAAGGGGGGGTAGTTATAGGACGGATGTCAGGGGTAGGTTCTTTACCCAGAGGGTGGTGAGGGATTGGAATGCCCTGCCTGCTGCAGTTGTAAATGCGCCTAGTTTGGGGGCGTTTAAGAGATTGGTGGATAGGTTTATGGACGAAAAGGGATTGGTTTAGATTAGTGGGTCAATGTTTTTTTTTAAAAATAAGACTGGTCGGCGCAACATTGTGGGCCGAAGGGCCTGTTCCGCGCTGTAATGTTCTATGTTCTATGTTCTATAGAACACAGAACATAGAACATAGCGCAGTACAGACCCTTCAGCCCTCGATGTTGCGCCGACCAGTGGAACCAATCTAATGTTCCTCTAACCTAAACTATTCCAATATTATCCATATGCCCATCCACTGACCATTTGAACGCCCTTAAAGTTGGTGAGTCCACAACTGCTGCAGGCAGGGCATCCCACGCCCTTACTACCCAGGACAGGTTGGTGATTCTGGACACTAGAAGCTCTCGACCATCTCCACTCCATTTGATGCCGACAGGGCCACGTTCCCCACTGCGCTTATCCAGTGGCGTTGCCGCTTTCGGGGAGCCGCGGGACCCGAGCAGGGAGTCCGGGATTGTTTGGGAGCCTCTGGCAGACGGAGTTGGCTCGGATCTGCCTCCGGCCTCGCCCCCCCACCCCTCTCGAGAGGATCCCGTCATCCTGGGCGAAGAGGAGGAGATGGATGAAGGAGCCCAAGGCTGGGCTGGGTCTCGGTCGGGCACTTGTCTCCGTCTCTCTCTCTCTTGTGAGGACGATGAAGATGGATTAGCCAGCCTCGGGGTGGAGATTGCGACGGGAGCCGCTTCGCCCCTTCCGTCCCGCTCCCTCCTCCCTCCCACAAGATGCCGAGGACATCAAACGCATCTCGATCTCTTGACAGCCAAATCCAAACTGCCTCATCCATCACCCGCCAGCCCTGGGAATCAGCGACACTTAAAAATCAATAAGACTTCTCCAATAATATTTGAATGGCCTGAGGCGTAAAACAAAGTCCATTAATCCTTGTTGGAGAAACAATGAGAAAGGCAACAGAGTCGGAGAGAGATATCCAGCACAGAAAGAGGCCCTTCGCCCCATCTCCTCCACGCCAACCAGGTTTCCTCAACTGGTCCCATTTCCCTCTAAACCTGTAAAAAAAAATGTCCTTTACACGTTGAAATTGGACCCGCCTCTACCACCCCCTCATTCCAGACTCTCACCACCCTCTGTGTGAAAACATTGCCCTCGGTTCCCTTTCCCCTCTCGCCTTTAACCTACGCCCTCGAGTTTTGGGCTCCCCCAACCCTGGGGGAAAAGACCTTGGCTATTCACCTCAAAAAGTTTATTTACTAGTGTCCCGAATTAACACTGCAATGAAGTTACTGTGAAAATCCTCAAGTCGCCACACTAAGGGGCAATTTAGCACGGCCAATCCACCCTAACCTACACATCTTTGGACACTAAGGGGCAATTTAGCATGGCCAATCCACCCTAACCTACACATCTTTGGACACTAAGGGACAATTTAGCATGGCCAATCCACCATAACCTACACATCTTTGGACACTAAGGGACAATTTAGCATGGCCAATCCACCCTAACCTACACATCTTTGGACACTAAGGGACAATTTAGCATGGCCAATCCACCCTAACCTACACATCTTTGGACACTAAGGGACAATTTAGCATGGCCAATCCACCTAACCAACACATCTTTGGACACTAAGGGACAATTTAGCATGGCCAATCCCCCTAACCTACACATCTTTGGACACTAAGGGACAATTTAGCATGGCCAATCCCCCTAACCTACACATCTTTGGACACTAAGGGACAATTTAGCATGGCCAATCCACCCTAACCTACACATCTTTGGACACTAAGGGACAATTTAACATGGCCAATCCACCTAACCTGTACATCTTTGGACGCTAAGGGACAATTTAGCATAGCCAATCCACCCTAATCTGCACATTTTTGGACGCTAAAGGGCAATTTAGCATGACCAATCCACCTAGTCCACACCTTTAGATGGTGGGAGGAATCCAGATCACTCGGAGGAAACCCATGCAGACACGGGGAGAACATGCAGACTCAGCACGGACAGTGACCTGAGCTGGGAACTGATCCCAGTTCCCTGGCGCTGTGAGGCAGCGTGCTGGCCACCAAGCCATCAATATTGTTCAAATGTTAAACTTTGAGCTGGCTCATTTGTTATAGTTAAGTTACACATCGAATCCTACAGTGCAGATAGAGGAACCAATGTGTCACGGTACCCCACATGATTTTATAGACGTTTACAAGGTCACTTCTCATCCTCCTACGCTCCAGGGAAAAAAGATTGAGCCTATCCAGCCTCTCCTTCTACCTCAAACCTTCCAGTCCTAGTAAATATTTTTTGCCCCTTTTCCAGTTTAATGACATTCTTTCGATAGCAGGGCAGCAGAATTGTATGCAGTACTCCAAATGTACCTTACCAATGTCTTGTATAAATCTCCATCTCACTGAGATATTATCGAAATAAAAAACCTGCCCACAATTGGTTGGAATTCGAGAAGATAATCCCGTAAACACTTAGCCCAGTCACTGTGCACAGTTCCGGTCTCCGTATCACACTGGGAGTCACTGTGCACCGTTCCGGTCTCTGTATCACACTGGGAGTCACTGTGCACAGTTCCGGTCTCCGAATCACACTGGGAGTCACCGTGCACAGTTCCGGTCTCCGTATCGCACTGGGAGTCTCTGTGCACAGTTCCGGTCTCCGTATCGCACTGGGAGTCACTGTGCACAGTTCCGGTCTCCGTATCACACTGGGAGTCACCGTGCACAGTTCCGGTCTCCGTATCACACTGGTCTCCATACCTACACTGTCCCCCCATCAAACACTCCCAGGACAGGTACAGCACGGGGTTAGATACAGAGTAAAGCTCCCTCTACACTGTCCCCCCATCAAACACCCCCAGGACAGGTACAGCACGGGGTTAGATACAGAGTAAAGCTCCCTCTACACTGTCCCCATCAAACACTCCCAGGACAGATACAGCACGGGGTTAGATACAGAGTAAAGCTCCCTCTACACTGTCCCCCCATCAAACACTCCCAGGACAGGTACAGCACGGGGTTAGATACAGAGTAAAGCTCCCTCTACACTGTCCCCCCATCAAACACCCCCAGGACAGGTACAGCACGGGGTTAGATACAGAGTAAAGCTCCCTCTACACTGTCCCCATCAAACACTCCCAGGACAGGTACAGCACGGGGTTAGATACAGAGTAAAGCTCCCTCTACACTGTCCCCCCATCAAACACTCCCAGGACAGGGACAGCACGGGGTTAGATACAGAGTAAAGCTCCCTCTACACTGTCCCCCCCATCAAACACTCCCAGGACAGGTACAGCACGGGGTTAGATACAGAGTAAAGCTCCCTCTCCACTGTCCCCCCATCAAACACTCCCAGGACAGGTACAGCACGGGGTTAGATACAGAGTAAAGCTCCCTCTACACTGTCCCCCATCAAACACTCCCAGGACAGGTACAGCACGGGGTTAGATACAGAGTAAAGCTCCCTCTACACTGTCCCCCATCAAACACTCCCAGGACAGGTACAGCACGGGGTTAGATACAGAGTAAAGCTCCGTCTACACTGTTCCCCCATCAAACACTCCCAGGACAGGTACAGCACGGGGTTAGATACAGAGTAAAGCTCCCTCTACACTGTCCCCCCATCAAACACTCCCAGGACAGGTACAGCACAGGGTTAGATACAGAGTAAAGCTCCCTCTACACTGTCCCCCCATCAAACACTCCCAGGACAGGTACA
The DNA here is from genome assembly GCF_965287045.1 of Carcharhinus amblyrhynchos. Classification (NCBI taxonomy): domain Eukaryota; kingdom Metazoa; phylum Chordata; class Chondrichthyes; order Carcharhiniformes; family Carcharhinidae; genus Carcharhinus; species Carcharhinus amblyrhynchos. Next base: position 34,662 of record NW_027650795.1, read on the forward strand.
GCACGGGGTTAGATACAGAGTAAAGCTCCCTCTACACTGTCCCCCCATCAAACACTCCCAGGACAGGGACAGCACGGGGTTAGATACAGAGTAAAGCTCCCTCTACACTGTCCTAACAGTGTGTCCCTCCGAGCTTCTATCCAGTGTTAGTTTAGAATGGGAAGTGTCGTGTTGTTTAATTCTGACGGGAGAAATATTGTGCGGTTGAAACGAAATGATTTTACTCTTTGAAGGTGGGCACATTACCCTTTTAAGACGGATCATACCAGACAGTTAAGTCCAGGGAGAGAGCGTTAGTTACTGCACAATCCTACAGATATGTTATTAAACGACAAGAGGCATCTGATTAACCCGGGGAGGTGTGGGGGGGGTGGTCACAGTTTCCCTTGGGTACATTTACAGAGTGTGATGGTGACATGGCTAACTTGAGGCAGGGAAGGTGTCTTAAATTCGAGCACTGGATCCCCTGCGCAGTCAGACTCCGGGATGTGGTAGCACTGAGGTGCGTTACTGTGTGTGTACAGGGCATAAAGATTGTGATATTCTGCAAACTCCAGCGGGGTTTTAGCGACAGACGCAGCTGTTCGGAGCAGGGAGTTCAGAGAGGGCAGATGTGTCCGAGCTCTGGTTATAGAGAAAAACTTTTAACGCCCAATGCTGGAAGTTTGAGTCTCGAATACAGAAAGTGGGACCGTCCGTGAGAGAGATCGTTCAGGATTGTCCGAGGGTCGGTGCCGAGGGAGCGCCGCACTGTCAGAGGGTCAGTGCTGAGGGAGTGCCGCACTGTCAGAGGGTCAGTGCTGAGGGAGCGCCGCACTGTCAGAGGGTCAGTGCTGAGGGAGTGCCGCACTGTCAGAGGGTCAGTGCCGAGGGAGCGCCGCACTGTCAGAGGGTCAGTGCTGAGGGAGTGCCGCACTGTCAGAGGGTCAGTGCTGAGGGAGTGCCGCACTGTCAGAGGGTCAGTGCCGAGGGAGTGCCGCACTGTCAGAGGGTCAGTGCCGAGGGAGTGCCGCACTGTCAGAGGGTCAGTGCTGAGGGAGCGCCGCACTGTCAGAGGGTCAGTGCTGAGGGAGCGCCGCACTGTCAGAGGGTCAGGCATCTCCTTGAGTAAGGCACGGAGACTGGAGTTTGTGTGTGAGGGCTGGATGATGGTAGCTAAGAGGGGAGAAAGTGGGGGAGAGATGGTGATGGTGAGCACGGGATAGGGGGCTGGTGGTGGGGTGGGAGGTGGGGGCTGAATTCCGTGGGAGTGTGTTGGAATATCGGGAATGAGAGACAGGAGGAAGGGCTGAGAGGAGAAGCAGTTTATCGGACAGGTTCACCCCTGGGATGGAGGTCGGGGAAGGCGACAGTGGGGAGCGGCAGTAGTTCAGAGATCTCTGTTATTGGGATCCTGCTGTGCTGGACCATGGCCACCACTCCCCAGCCAGCTGTGGGACTCGGTGGCCGACATTTCGGAGAGGATTTGGCCCCTGGGCTCCCCAGACGGAGCAGGGTTACCTCGTAAGGCAGAGAGTGACGGGGGAAGCGCGTTTTACTGAATAGAGGAGGTCTGGACCTGAGGGAGTTGCTCAGGGATTCTGCACTGAGACCTCTGCTGTTTGTAGTTTATATAAATCGTCTGGAGGAACATCGCGGGGTCACGGAGATTGGCGGAGTTACAGATAGTGCCGGGGATTGTCAGAGGGATAGAACAGGATACAGATAGATCGGGGACCTGAGCGCAGAAGTGGCAGGTGGAGTTTAATCCGGACTCATGCATTTCGGAAGATCAAATTGAGGAGTGAACAATATCGTAACCGGCAGAACCCCGCGGAACGTTAACATACAGAGGGATCTGGGTGGCACAGCGGGTTAGCGCTGCTGTCTCACAGCGCCAGGGACCCGGGTTCGATTCCCGGCTCGGGTCACTGTCTGTGCGGAGTCTGCACATTCTCCCCGTGTCTGCGTGGGTTTCCTCCAGTTTCCTCCCAGAGTCCGAAAGACGAGCTAAATTCTCACTCAGTGCACCCGAACAGCGTGGGCCACTCGGGGCTTTTCGCAGTAACTTCACTGCGGTGTTAATGTAACCCGACTTGAGACATAAGAACATAAGAAATAGAGCAGGAGTAGGCCATCTAGCCCTTCGAGCCTGCCCCGCCATTCAATAAGATCATGGCTGATCTGTTGTGGCTCAGTTCCACATTCCCGCCCTCTCCCCATAACCCTTAATCCCCTCTCTTATCAAAAACCCATCAACCCGCGTCTTAAAAATATTTAGCGAGGCAGCCTCCACCACTTCAACGGGCAGAGAATTCCAGAGATTCACCACCCTTTGAGTGAAGAAGTTCCTCCTCAACTCCGTCTAAACCGCCCCCCACTTTATCTTGAGGCTGTGCCCCCTAGTCCTACTGTCCTTTCTGAGCGGGAAGAGTCTCTCCTCCTCTATCTATCCATCCATTCATCATCTTATACGTCTCAATGAGATCTCCCCTCATTCTTCTAAACTCTAACGACTACAAGCCTAGTTTATTCAGCCTCTCCTCATAGCTCAACCCCCTCAACTCCGGTATCAGCCTAGTAAACCTCCTCTGCACTCCCTCCAAGGCCAAAATATCCTTGCGTAAGTGCGGCGCCCAAAACTGCACACAGTACTCCAGCTGCGGCCTCACCAATGCCCTATACAGCTGCAGCAAGACCTCCCTACTTTTATATTCAATCCCCCTCGCTATGAAGGCCAACATCCCATTCGCCTTCCTGACCACCTGCTGTACCTGCAGGCTGGGTTTTTGCGACTCATGCACAAGGACCCCCAGGTCCCTCTGCACCTTCAAACATACAGAGGGATCTGGGCGTACAGGTCCACAGTTCCCTAAAAGTGGTAACGTGGACAGCCAAGGCGATTAAGAAGGCGTACGGCTTATTATCCTTCACCAGAGGTGGGGTCACTGAGTCCAGGATTTGGGAAATGATGTTTCCAGCTATCTGAAACCCGGGTTCGGCTGCATTCGGAGCGCTGCGTGCAGTTCTGGTCACCGCACTACCAGTAGTTTATTTATTAGTTATCCTCACCAGCACGTCTTTCGGAGGAAACCGGAGCACCCGGAGGAAACCCACGCAGACACAGGGAGAATGTGCCGACTCCGCGCAGGCAGTGACCCGAGCCGGGAATCGAACCCGGGCCCCCGGCGCCGCGACGTTGTGCCCACCCTGGTTAGTATTTGTTTCCAGAGGACAGAAGCAGGGAATGGATGAGCTGGTCGCCGCACTGGAAAGGGACGTGGAAGCTTTGGAGGGAGAGGAGAGAGAGCGGAGAAGGTTCACCAGGATGTCCCCGGTGTCTCTCGGCTGTGAGGAGAGGGTCGGATTAAACTGGGATCGTTTTCCGCTGGAGGAACGGAGGCTGAGGGGGGAGACCTGGCGAGGGGCAGAGGCTTGGAGTGTCCATTACTCTTGGTTCAAAAGTAGACATCTTTCTCTGACCGTAATCCCGGCCTTGACCCCAGAGTTGTTCATGTTTCGTTTCAGGGCCTGACGGAGTGAGGGGGTGGAGGTGGTGGGGGTGGTGGTTGGGGTTGTGGGGGGGGGTAAATGTTTCGCAGGGCACGAGGACATTGTCCCACCCTCTTCACCCCCCTCCCTTTTCCATTTTTCAGCCTCCAGCCACTGCGGGCGCCCCCCCCCATCGCGGCGGGGTCATGAACCGTTCTCCAGGCTTCGGCCTCCCGCTAGGCCTCGAAGGCCGCCAGTCCTGTCAGCCCCACCGGCAGCCGGCGCGGGGCCCCCCGGGGGCCCCGGGGGCCGGGGGCTTGTGAAGCCGGCACTGCCCACTGCCCGATGGCTCCAGGCGGTGAGCCAGCAGCGCGGAAGAGCTCCAAGGGGCGGAGTGAGCGTTCAACTGGAGACGAAGGGCCTTTGGGATGAATTTAACCGACTGGGGACCGAGATGATTGTCACCAAGGCCGGGAGGTAGGTGAGGCGTTGTGAGCGGGCGATGGAGGGAGCGGGAGGAGCCCCATTCAGCCCTTCTCCAGCCACTGTGTGGTGTAGGTACACCCACAGTGCTGTTAGGGAGGGAGTTCCAGGATCGTTATTGGACATCAGTCAGTCCCCGTGTGGTGTAGGTACTCCCACAGTGCTGTTAGGGAGGGAGTTCCAGGATTGTTATTGGACATCAGTCAGTCCCCGTGTGGTGTAGGTACACCCACAGTGCTGTTAGGGAGGGAGTTCCAGGATTGTTATTGGACATCAGTCAGTCCCCGTGTGGTGTAGGTACACCCACAGTGCTGTTAGGGAGGGAGTTCCAGGATTGTTATTGGACATCAGTCCCCGTGGGGTAGGTACACCCACAGTGCTGTTAGGGAGGGAGTTCCAGGATTGTTATTGGACATCAGTCAGTCCCCGTGTGGTGTAGGTACACCCACAGTGCTGTTAGGGAGGGAGTTCCAGGGATTGTAGTTGGACATCAGTCAGTCCCCGTGTGGTGTAGGTCCACCCACCGTGCTGTTAGGGAGGGAGTTCCAGGATTGTTATTGGACATCAGTCAGTCCCCGTGTGGTGTAGGTAACACCCACAGTGCTGTTAGGAAGGGAGTTCCAGGTTTGTTATTGGACATCAGTCAGTCCCCGTGTGTGTGGTGTAGGTACACCCACAGTGCTGTTAGGGAGGGAGTTCCAGGTTTGTTATTGGACATCAGTCAGTCCCCGTGTGTGTGGTGTAGGTACACCCACAGTGCTGTTAGGGAGGGAGTTCCGGGTTTGTTATTGGACATCAGTCAGTCCCCGTGTGGGGTAGGTACACCCACAGTGCTGTTAGGGAGGGAGTTCCCAGGATTTTGACCCAGTGACAGTGAAGGAACGGCCGATATATTTCCAAGTCAGGATGGTGAGTGACTCGGAGGGGAACCTCCAGGTGGGGGTGTTCCCAGGTATCTGCTGCCCTTGTCCTTCTAGATGGTAGAGGTGGTGGGTTTGGAAGGTGCTGCCTAAGGAGCCTTGGTGAGTCGCTGCGGGGCATCTTGTAGATGGTACACACGGCTGTTAGCAAGATCAGCTTAATGTGAGGTCGGTCCATTCAAAAGTCTGACAGCAGCAGGGAAGAAGCTGTTCTTGAGTCGGTCGGTACGGGACCTCAGACTTTTGTATCTTTTTCCCGATGGAAGAAGGTGGGAAGAGAATGTCCGGGGTGTGTGTGGGGGGGGGTCCTTGATTATACCGGCTGCTTTTCCCCGAGGCAGCGGGAAGTGTAGACAGAGTCAATGGATGGGAGGCTGGTTGTGTGATGGATTGGGGCTACATTCACCACCCTTTTGTAGTTCCTTGTGGTCTTGGGCAGAGCAGGAGCCCAGACCGAGCTGTGAT
>NW_027650796.1:0-35000 GCF_965287045.1 Carcharhinus amblyrhynchos
AAAGGTCTAATGCACCCCCACCCCCACCCCCACCCCCACCCCCACCCCCACCCCCGTCACTGTCCTGGGCCGACATTTCGTCCCGGCGAGAGAGGGGGAGAAAGACAACAGATGGATATTGGGGTGGGGGGGGGGGGAGTGGCGATGATCTTGTGGGATCTTGCTGTGCATAAATGGCTGCCGCCTTTCCGCCATGGCAGCAGTGTCTGGGAAAACCATTCTGGGAGTGGGGAGTTCTGTTTGTGACGAGCAGTGATTGTCACATCGGGCAATGCTGCACCACCCCCCTCCCCCCCCCCCCCACCAACACCCCCAAACCTGGTGTGGCGTTTCCCCCCCCCCCCCCCGGGTGCAGCACTCCATCCCCATCCACCCAGTGCAGCGCTGTCCCCCCCCACCCTTCCCAGTGTGATGTGGCCTTCCCCTGGTGCCTCCGCTCTCCCCCCCCTGCACCCCCATCATTACTGTTGGGTTTGTGTTTCCAATCTGGTGTTTTAACTTCTTTATTTTCTCTCTCCCACCCCCCCCCCCGCAGTATTGACCCCCTCTTCATTACCGTGGCTGGGCTGAAGCTTCTTCGCTCCTCGTTCTGCTGCCCCTGTCACCAGTACGTGACCCTCAGCTTCACCGTCCTCTTCTTCCGCTTTGACTACAGCCACTGCTCCGAGACTTTCCTGCTAGACTATTACTTCATGTCAATCATCTGCAGCAAGGCAAGTGTAAAACCCCACGCCTCACACTGTGGAGGGAGCATTGCTCTGTATCTACCCCGTGCTGTACCTGTCCTGGGAGTGTTTGATGGGGGACAGTGTAGAGGGAGCTTTACTCTGTCTCTAACCCCGTGCTGTCCCTGTCCTGGGAGTGTTTGATGGGGGGACAGTGTAGAGGGAGCTTTACTCTGTATCTAACCCCGTGCTGTCCCTGTCCTGGGAGTGTTTGATGGGGGGGACAGTGTCGAGGGAGCTTTACTCTGTGTCTAACCCCGTGCTGTACCTGTCCTGGGAGTGTTTGATGGGGGGGACAGTGTCGAGGGAGCTTTACTCTGTGTCTAACCCCGTGCTGTACCTGTCCTGGGAGTGTTTGATGGGGACAGTGTAGAGGAGCTTTACTCTGTATCTAACCCCGTGCTGTACCTGTCCTGGGAGTGTTTGATGGGGGGGACAGTGTAGAGGGAGCTTTACTCTGTATCTAACCCCGTGCTGTACCTGTCCTGGGAGTGTTTGATGGGGGGGACAGTGTAGAGGGAGCTTTACTCTGTATCTAACCCCGTGCTGTACCTGTCCTGGGAGTGTTTGATGGGGGACAGTGTAGAGGGAGCTTTACTCTGTATCTAACCCCGTGCTGTCCCTGTCCTGGGAGTGTTTGATCGGGGGGACAGTGTAGAGGGAGCTTTACTCTGTATCTAACCCCGTGCTGTACCTGTCCTGGGAGTGTTTGATGGGGACAGTGTAGAGGGAGCTTTACTCTGTATCTAACCCTGTGCTGTACCTGTCCTGGGAGTGTTTGATGGGGGGACAGTGTAGAGGGAGCTTTACTCTGTATCTAACCCCATGCTGTACCTGTCCTGGGAGTGTTTGATGGGGGGACAGTGTAGAGGGAGCTTTACTCTGTATCTAACCCCGTGCTGTACCTGTCCTGGGAGTATTTGATGGGGGACAGTGTAGAGGGAGCTTTACTCTGTATCTAACCCCGTGCTGTACCTGTCCTGGGATGGGGGACAGTGTAGAGGGAGCTTTACTCTGTATCTAACCCCGTGCTGTACCTGTCCTGGGAGTGTTTGATGGGGGGACAGTGTAGAGGGAGCTTTACTCTGTATCTAACCCCGTGCTGTCCCTGTCCTGGGAGTGTTTGATGGGGGGACAGTGTAGAGGGAGCTTTACTCTGTATCTAACCCCGTGCTGTACCTGTCCTGGGAGTATTTGATGGGGGACAGTGTAGAGGGAGCTTTACTCTGTATCTAACCCCGTGCTGTACCTGTCCTGGGATGGGGGACAGTGTAGAGGGAGCTTTACTCTGTATCTAACCCCGTGCTGTACCTGTCCTGGGAGTGTTTGATGGGGGGACAGTGTAGAGGGAGCTTTACTCTGTATCTAACCCCGTGCTGTCCCTGTCCTGGGAGTGTTTGATGGGGGGACAGTGTAGAGGGAGCTTTACTCTGTATCTAACCCCGTGCTGTACCTGTCCTGGGAGTGTTTGATGGGGGACAGTGTAGAGGGAGCTTTACTCTGTATCTAACCCCGTGCTGTACCTGTCCTGGGAGTGTTTGATGATAACCCTCTCTCTTCCAAGTCTCTTGTCCCACCTGGGAATGAAGCTGATGTATGTTGCGGTACGTGTTGAGAGGTTTAACAGTGACTCTTGCCTGTTTGCAGCTCTGGGACTTGCTGTATAAGCTGCGATTTGTGCTAACCTACATCGCTCCGTGGCAGATCACGTGGGGCTCTGCCTTCCATGCCTTCGCCCAGCCGTTCGCTGTTCCCCGTATCCTTTCTGTTTACCGCCATTGATGGCACGTTGCCAAGAGTGGGGGGGGAGGTTTGGAAACATTATTCCATCTACAGCGGGGTCAGGATGTGGGAGTGTAGAAACAATCATCAGGGGACAGAGACAGATCAGTGACATGGCAGGAACACGACAGGAATAACTTTGACACAAAGACGTGTGGGGTGTGACACTCAGATGGCTGAATGACATAAAGCCATACAAGCCAAATGGCACAATTTTAACAGGAGTGCACTGCTGGGACAGTGGGTTAGCACGGCTGCCTCACAGCGCCAAGGACCCAGGTTTGATTCCTGGCTTTGGGTCACTGTCTGTGTGGAGTCTGCACATTCTCCCCGTGTCTGTGTGGGTTTCCTCCAGGCGCTCCAGTTTCCCCCCACAGTCCGAAAGATGTGTAGGTTAGGGTGGATTGGCCGTGCTGAATTGCCCCTTAGTGTCCAAAGATGTGCAGGGTAAGGGAGGATTGGCTGGGTAAATGTATGGCAGGTCTAAGCATATTCACCGGAGTTTGGAAGAGTGAGAGGGGATCTGATAGAAACTTATAAAATTCTAACAGGGTCAGACAGGGTAGATTCAGAAAGAATGTTCCCCATGGTGGGGGGAGCCCAGAACTAGGGGGTCAGAGTTTGAGGATTCGGGGTAAACCTTTTAGGACTGAGGTGAGGGGAAATTTCTTCACCCAGAGTGTGGTGGAATTCACTCCCACAGAAAGTAGTTGAGGCCAAAACGTTGTGTGATTTCAGGAAGGAATTAGATATCACTCTTGGGGCTAAAGGGATTGAGGGATATGGGGGGGGGATCAGGATATTGAACTGGGTGATCAGCCATGATCGGAACGAATGGTGGAGCAGGATTGAATGGCCTCATCCTGCTTCTAGTTTCTATCAATCTCTCTCCTATCACATTTACAATGGCAATCCGATTGGAGAGCAGAACAGGCTCGAAGGGCCGAATGGCCTGCTTTTTTATTTCTATGTTTATTTGTGGTGTCTCTGACCAGCAGCCGGCCTTCTCGGCTAACCGTGGCCCCTGTGTAACCTCCTTAACCGGCGGCTCCATCCAGATTCAGCAATGCTTTTTGTCCAGGCTGTACTCTCGGCCCTTGTCTCCACCCCTCTGAACCCCCTCCTCGGCAGCGCAGTGTTCATCACCTCCTACGCCCGGCCGGTCAAATTCTGGGAGCGGGATTACAAGTAAGCAGCGCGCGGCCTCAAACTTTCCCGCCTTCCAGGCAAAGGGGGCTCAGCGTCCCTCCATCTGTGTTTACTGGGAGTGAAAGGGGCAGGATATTCCTGACCCTGTCCCGCAAACAGGATTAAAGGGGTGAACCCCACCCCCCAGACGATGAGGCTGCCCTCTTGCGCTCAGCTGTACCTGAAGTGTGGTCCCTTTAACAGCTGGTTTTGTCTCCGCGCTTCGGGGTTTTAAAATGCACTTGCGCAGGGAGTACACAGATTGCAACATTTGTAACAAGGACCAAGCATCGGGATTGTTTTGGTAACAGGCTTTGCAGGCTTTTAAATTCTGACAGCCTATCAGTTTAAAGAAGCTGTCAGGACCCTATCAAATTTGGATTTGATATTGTTGAGAACATCAGACCAATCCTGCATTGGAAAGTTAATTAGATCATCAGAGTTATACAGAGGAACTCGACTGCCTACCTGCAGTCCAGCTGAAGAGCTGTCACCTCTCAACACCTAGAGAGGGAAAGAGTGACTCCCTGCCATCTTAGAATCTCTCTTAACTCCCCATCTATCCATCGAAGGGTACCAAAATCCAAGAGCTTAAGGGCAGCGGAATCAACAGAAGAATTCCAGAGATTTTTCAAAGCTAAGACACCTGGTTGTATTTTTTTTTCCCAGAGTGACTAAATTTTTGTTATTACCTTTTTTGGGTGATGAATGATCCATATATTTATTTGAACAGCATTCCCACAGTATCTTAATTTTGCTTGTTTGGTTAAAGCTCCAGGTTGGTTAAACAAATAACTGGTTAATTATCCTCGAGTGTAACGTATTTCCGTTAATGAACCTCTGAATGTTAATGAGGAACATTTAGCAGCTCCCCAAACATTTCTAACAGGTTGTGAAGCGAGGTGGCCCTCTTGGGGGAATTCGGCTTGGTTTCTCAAATTTGGGGCCAACCCCTGCGTGGTAACACTGAGCAACACGAAGATTTCTACTGTTTCACCCGTGCTTGCCGTTCCCCATCAGCCCCTCTGGCAGGCCGTTGTGGCGAGTTCTGTCTTCATTCACTGTTACTGGGCAGTCAACTGACTCGCTTTCCTCTCTCTCTCTCCTCTTTCTCTCCCTTTCTGTTTAGCACCAAGCGAGTCGACCACTCCAACACTCGACTGGCCACACAGCTGGACAGGAATCCAGGTACTTGTTGGTTAACTTGACGGGTGTCTGGGCGGGGTTTGCAGTTGTCTGATAAATTGATTTGATTTATTACAGTCACATGTACTGGGACACAGTGAAAAGTACTGTTTCTTGCGCACTATACAGACAAAGCATACCGTTCATAGAGAAGGAAAGGAGAGGGTGCAGAATGTAGTGTTACAGTCACAGCGAGGGTGTAGAGAAAGATCAACTCAATGCGAGGTAGGTCCATTCAAAAGTCTGACAGCAGCAGGGAAGAAGCTGTTCTTGAGTCGGTCGGTACGGGGACCTCAGACTTTTGTATCTTTTTCCCGATGGAAGAAGGTGGAAGAGAGAATGTCCGGGGTGTGTGGGGTCCTTATTTATACTGGCTGCTTTTCCCCGAGGCAGCGTTTCTTAGTGTTACAAGTAGGCTTACATTAACACTGCAATGGAGTTACTGTGACAATCCCCCAGTCGCCCACACTCTGGTGCCTGTTTGTGTTACACCGAGGGAGAATTTAGCACCTAACCAGCACGTCTTTCAGACTGTGGGAGGAAACCAGAGCATGTGGAAGAAACCCACGCAGACACGGGGAGAACATGCAGACTCCACACAGACAGTGACCCAAGCCGGGAATCGAACCCGGGTCCCTGGCGCTGTGGGACCGCAGTGTATAATGGTGGCACAGTGGTTAGTCTGCCCAGCCCCTTGACTTGAGCTCTGTCCAGACCCTGACCCTGAGGAGGGGAGGGAGTAGGTGCTCCGTGCTGGTGGGTGTACTGTGGACCCAGTGCAGCGGGAGGGAGGGACGGGAGGCTGGGTCGGGGGAAACTCTCTCTAACTGCAGGCGTTGTGTTTCAGGGGCTGACGACAACAACCTCAACTCCATCTTCTACGAGCACCTGACCCGCTCGCTGCAGCACAGCCTGTGCGGAGACTTGATGCTGGGCCGCTGGGGTAACCATGCCATGGGCGACTGCTTCATCCTGGCCTCGGACTACCTGAACGCCCTGGTGCACCTGATCGAGATCGGCAATGGCATTGTCACCTTCCAGCTGCGAGGCCTGGAGTTCCGAGGTACTTACCCTTCCATCCGGCCCCCTCCCTCTCCCCGTCCCTGTGCCAAGCCTCCCCCGGCTGCTGGGGAATATCCCGTAATCCAGAGACGCCAGCTTAATGCTCTGGGAGCTGGGACAAGGATTCAAATCCCACCGGTGGAATCATAGAATCCTGACAGTGCAGGAAGAAGCCATTCGGCCCATTGAGTCTGTTCCGCCCACGATCCCACCCAGGCTGTACCCTCGTAACTCCACTTAGTTACCCCCACTAATCCCCTGACACCAAGGACAATTTAGCACAGCCAATCCATGGACTGTGGGAGGAAACCCATGCAGACACGGGGAGAATGTGCAGACTCCACACGCAGTGACCCAAGCTGGGAATCGAACCCAGGTCACTGGCGCTGTGAGACAGCAGTGCTAACCCACTGTGTGAACCCGGGTCCCTGGGCACTGTGAGACAGCAGTGCTAACCCACTGTGTGAACCTGGGTCACTGGGCGCTGTGAGACAGCAGTGCTAACCCACTGTGTGAACCCCGGGTCCCTGGGCGCTGTGAGACAGCAGTGCTAACCCACTGTGTGAACCCGGGTCCCTGGGCGCTGTGAGACAGCAGCGCTAACCCACTGTGTGAACCCGGGTCACTGGCGCTGTGAGACAGCAGCGCTAACCCACTGTGTGAACCCGGGTCCCTGGGCGCTGTGAGACAGCAGTGCTAACCCACTGTGTGAACCCGGGTCCCTGGGCGCTGTGAGGGAGCAGCGCTAACCCACTGTGTGAACCCGGGTCCCTGGGTGCTGTGAGACAGCAGTGCTAACCCACTGTGTGAACCCGGGTCCCTGGGCGCTGTGAGACAGCAGCGCTAACCCACTGTGTGAACCCGGGTCCCTGGGTGCTGTGAGACAGCAGTGCTAACCCACTGTGTGAACCCGGGGTCCCTGGGTGCTGTGTGGCAGCAGCGCTAACCCACTGTGTGAACCCGGGTCCCTGGGCGCTGTGAGACAGCAGTGCTAACCCACTGTGTGAACCCGGGTCCCTGGGCACTGTGAGACAGCAGTGCTAACCCACTGTGTGAACCCGGGTCCCTGGGCGCTGTGAGACAGCAGTGCTAACCCACTGTGTGAACCCGGGTCCCTGGGCGCTGTGAGACAGCAGTGCTAACCCACTGTGTGAACCCGGGTCCCTGGGCACTGTGAGACAGCAGTGCTAACCCACTGTGTGAACCCGGGTCCCTGGGCACTGTGAGACAGCAGTGCTAACCCACTGTGTGAACCCGGGTCCCTGGGCGCTGTGAGACAGCAGTGCTAACCCACTGTGTGAACCCGGGTCCCTGGGCGCTGTGAGACAGCAGTGCTAACCCACTGTGTGAACCCGGGTCCCTGGGCACTGTGAGACAGCAGTGCTAACCCACTGTGTGAACCCGGGTCCCTGGGCGCTGTGAGACAGCAGCGCTAACCCACTGTGTGAACCCGGGTCCCTGGGTGCTGTGAGACAGCAGCGCTAACCCACTGTGTGAACCCGGGTCCCTGGGCGCTGTGAGACAGCAGCGCTAACCCACTGTGCTGCCCATATCGCTGTGCCACCCTGTCAGGTTGGTGCCTGTGTCTGTGGATTGTCAGAAGGGGGGATTTTCAGTTGAGTCCCCCGGTTTGGGGGTGGGTTTACCAGCCACCCTGTGGTTTTACCTGTGTGTCTCCCTGTTCCCCAACAGGCACCTACTGCCAGCAGCGAGAGGTGGAGGCTATTACGGAGGGTGTGGAGGAGGACGAGGGCTGCTGCTGCTGTGAACCTGGTCACCTGCCCCACATGCTGTCCTTCAACGCTGCCTTTGGACAGCGCTGGCTGGCCTGGGAGGTGGCTGCGACCAAGTACGTCCTGGAGGGTTACAGCATCAGTGACAACAACGCTGCTTCCATGCTGCAAGTATTCGATCTTCGCAAGATCCTCATCACCTACTACGTCAAGGTACTGCGGTAGTGGGGCTAATCGGGGGGCGGGGGGGGGGGTCCCGATCTCCGAACTGGAACCCAGCCCTTCCACACTGCACCACGGGGTTAATCGGGGGGGGGGGTCCCCGATCTCCGAACTGGAACCCAGCCCCTCCACACTGCACCACAGGGCTAATCGGGGAGTTCCCGATCTCCGAACCGGAACCCCAGCCCCTCCACACTGCACCACGGGGCTAATCGGGGGGGGGTCCCCGATCTCCGAACCGGAACCCAGCCCCTCCACACTGCACCACGGGGCTAATCGGGGGGGGGTCCCCGATCTCCGAACCGGAACCCAGCCCCTCCACACTGCACCACGGGGTTCATCGGGGGGTCTCCGATCTCCGAACCGGAACCCAGCCCCTCCACACTGCACCACAGGGTTAATCGGGGAGTTCCCGATCTCCGAACCGGAACCCAGCCCCTCCACACTGCACCACAGGGTTAATCGGGGAGTTCCCGATCTCCGAACCGGAACCCAAGCTGGGAATCGAACCCGGGTCCCTGGCGCTGTGAGACAGCAGTGTTAACCCACTGTGTCACTGTGCCCCTGGGAATTGAACCCGGGTCCCTGGCGCTGTGAGACAGCAGTGTTAACCCACTGTGTCACCGTGCCCCCGGGAATCGAACCCGGGTCCCTGGCTCTGTGAGACAGCAGTGTTAACCCACTGTGTCACTGTGCCCCTGGGAATCGAACCCGGGTCCCTGGCGCTGTGAGACAGCAGTGTTAACCCACTGTGTCACCGTGTCCCCGGGAATCGAACCCGGGTCCCTGGCGCTGTGAGGCAGCAGTGTTAACCCACTGTGTCACCGTGCCCCCGGGAATCGAACCCGGGTCCCTGGCTCTGTGAGGCAGCAGTGTTGACCCACTGTGTCACCGTGCCCCCGGGAATCGAACCCGGGTCCCTGGCTCTGTGAGGCAGCAGTGTTAACCCACTGTGTCACCGTGTCCCCGGGAATCGAACCCGGGTCCCTGGCGCTGTGAGACAGCAGTGTTAACCCACTGTGTCACCGTGCCCCCGGGAATCGAACCCGGGTCCCTGGCTCTGTGAGACAGCAGTGTTAACCCACTGTGTCACCGTGACCCCGGGAATCGAACCCGGGGTCCCTGGCGCTGTGAGACAGCAGTGTTAACCCACTGTGTCACCGTGTCCCCGGGAATCGAACCCGGGTCCCTGGCGCTGTGAGACAGCAGTGCTAACCCACTGTGTCACCGTGCTGCTCCAACCTCTGAACCCATCCAGGACACTTGGAGGAGCCCAGATATTAGACCCTTCCCCTGCCTGCCCTGAGACATGGGCTGGATAATTTGCATTTCTGTAGCTCCTTGAGCATCCCAAGGCACTAGAGGGGGGGCTTAATTCAGACAGTGAGCAAGAGAATGAGATTCGTCAGACAGATAACCATTACTAGGGTGCTATTGGGACTTGATGGATTGAGTTATAAGGAGAGGCTGGATAGTCTGGGACTTTTTCCTCTGGAGTGTAGGAGGCTGAGGGGTGATCTTATAGAGATCTATAAAATAATGAGGGGCACAGATCAGCTAGATAGTCAATATCTTTTCCCAAAGGTAGGGGAGTCTAAAACTAGAGGGCAGAGGTTTAAGGTGAGAGGGGAGAGATACATAAGTGTCCAGAGGGGCAATTTTTTCATACAGAGGGTGGTGAGTGTCTAGAACGAGCTGCCAGAGGGAGTAGTAGAGGCGGGTACAATTCTGTCTTTTAAAAAGCATTTAGACAGTTACACGGGTAAGATGGGTATAGAGGGATATTGGCCAAATGTGGGCAATTGGGACTAGCTTTAGGGTTTAAAAAAAAGGGAAGGTATGGACAAGTCACGGGATAAGTGATATTATCAATCGCTGTCAAACACTCCCAGGACAGGGACAGCACGGGGTTAGATACAGAGTAAAGCTCCCTCTACACTGTCCCCCCATCAAACACTCCCAGGACAGGGACAGCAAGGGGTTAGGTACAGAGTAAATCTCCCTCTACACTGTCCCCCCATCAAACACTCCCAGGACAGGTACAGCACGGGGTTAGATACAGAGTAAAGCTCCCTCTACACTGTCCCCCCCATCAAACACTCCCAGGACAGGTACAGCACGGGGTTAGATACAGAGTAAAGCTCCCTCTACACTGTCCCCCATCAAACACTCCCAGGACAGGTACAGCACGGGATTAGATACAGAGTAAAGCTCCCTCTACACTGTCCCCCATCAAACACTCCCAGGACAGGTACAGCACGGGATTAGATACAGAGTAAAGCTCCCTCTACACTGTCCCCCCATCAAACACTCCCAGGACAGGTACAGCACGGGGTTAGATACAGAGTAAAGCTCCCTCTACACTGTCCCCCCCCATCAAACACTCCCAGGACAGGTACATTTACAGCCAGTTAAGTCCCTTTAGATGGACAGTCACTCGTAGGAAGCCCAACAGACAGCACAGAGAGGCCCACATCTACTGCATACACGGTCAGGTCATTGTTATCTGAGGGATAGATATTGGTCCCCGGACAACGGGAAGAACTCCCTTCCCACTTGTTTTTTCCAGTACTGGCCGTGGAATCTTTTCCACGATTGTCCGAGAGGCGGGTGTGCAGGGATTTAGCTGCCTCTTACGGATGGCTGGTCTGACAGTGCAGCACCTGGACACCCGTGTGGGTCCGAGCTCCACTTGTCTTTTCATGGAGTGTGTGGAACAGTCCTTGTCCCAGGCCTACCAGATCCTGTCCCACAGCTCCGTCAGTGACTGTTTTAGTGCTGCTTCATTCTCTCGTCCTGACATCTCAAAATTCATCAACTTGGCTTCCAGTTCTCACCCCTCCATCACCTTCACCTGGCCCACCTCAGATACTTCCCTTCCCTTGTCCTTTCTGTCTCCGTTTCCAGTAACAGACTAGCACTTTGACAAAGGGTCATCTGGACTCGAAACGTCTCTCCGTACAGACGCTGCTGGTCCTGCTGAGGTTTTTCAGCATTTTACCTTTTGGATTTCAGATTCCAGCATCCGCAGTAATTTACTTTAATCCAGCACTTACAGTGGGAGAGAATCTCAGCCTGGGTTACGTACTGAGAGGTCTGGGGGTGGGCCGCCAACCCACAAACCTGCATCTCAGAGCCAAAGTGCAAGTTTGAGTTGGCAGTAATGTTGGCATAAGTTGTGACCACTCCCTCTGTGTCTCTCCCTCTCCGTCTCTCTACCTCACGCTCTCTCTCCCTCCCTCCCTGTCTCTCTCCCTCTCTCTCTCCCCCCTCCGTCCCTCTCTCTCTCCCTCCCTCGCTCCCCCTCTCTCTCTCCCTCCCTCTCTGTCTCTCTCCCTCCCCCCCTCTCTCTCCCCCCCTCCGTCCCTCCCTCTCCCTCCCTCTCTCTCCCTCCCTCTCCGTCTCTCTCTCTCTCTCTCCCTCCCTCTCTGTCTCTCTCTGTCTGTCTCTCTCTCTCTCTCTCTCTCTCTCTCTCTCCCTCCCTCCCTCCCTGTCTCTCTCTCTCTCTCCCTCCCTCTCTGTCTCTCTGTCTCTCTCTCCCCCTCCCTCCCTGTCTCTCTCTCTCTCTCTCTCCCCCTCCCTCTCTGTCTCTCTCTCCCCCTCCCCTCC
The DNA here is from genome assembly GCF_965287045.1 of Carcharhinus amblyrhynchos. Lineage (NCBI taxonomy): Eukaryota > Metazoa > Chordata > Chondrichthyes > Carcharhiniformes > Carcharhinidae > Carcharhinus > Carcharhinus amblyrhynchos. The sequence goes on from NW_027650796.1 coordinate 11,507, forward strand.
CTGTCTCTCTCTCTCTCTCTCTCTCCCCCTCCCTCTCTGTCTCTCTCTCCGCCTCCCTCTCTCTCTCTCTCTCTCTCCCTCCCCCCCGCTCCGTCTCTCTCTCTCTCTCTCTCTCTCCCACTCCCCCCGTCTCTCTCTCTCTCCTCCCCCCCGCTCCGTCTCTCTCTCTCTCTCACTCCCCCCCCCCCCCCCCCCCCGTCTCTCTCTCTCTCTCTCCTTCCCTCTCTCTCTCCCTCCCTCTCCGTCTCTCTCTCTCTCTCTCCCTCTCCGTCTCCGTCTCCGTCTCTCTCTCTCTCTCCCTCCCTCTCCGTCTCTCTCTCTCCCCCTCCCTGTCTCTCCCTCTCTCTCTCTCTCTCTCCCTCCCTCTGTCTCTCCGTCCCTCTCTCTCTCCCCCCCAGAGTATTATCTACTATGTGATCCGTTCTGTGAAGCTGGAGGATTGGGTGAGCAATGAAGCGATCCAGGAGGTGCTACGACCCTGTGCCAGCCCCACCTACGCCGACAGTGACCCGACCTTCAACCACAACATTGATGAAGACTATGACCATCGCATGCAGGGAATCTCCCTGGCCTCCTTCTGTAACGTCTACCTGGACTGGATCCAGTACTGTGCCAGCCGGCGGGAGAAGGTGGGTGCCAGGGCAGGTACGATGGGCCGAATGGCATCTGTGCTGTGTCAGAAAGCGGGAGGAGGCCATTCAGCCCATCTCCTCCACCATTCCATTTCGACCTTGTGTCTCAACTCCATCGTACCCTCACATTTCTGATTGGATTTATTATTGTCACATGTACTGGGATACAGTGAAAAGTATTGTTTCTTGTGCACTGTACAGACAAAGCATACCATTCATAGAGAAGGAAAGGTGAGAATGCAGAATGTAGTGTTACAGTCACAGCGAGGGTGTAGAGAAAGATCAACTTAATGCAAGGTAGGTCCATTCAAAAGTCTGACAGCAGCAGGGAAGAAGCTGTTCTTGAGTTGGTCGGTACGGGACCTCAGACTTTTGTATCTTTTTCCCGATGGAAGAAGGTGGAAGAGAGAATGTCCGGGTGCATGGGGTCCTAAATCATGCCGGCTGCTTTTCCCGAGGCAGCGGGAAGTGTAGACAGTGGATGGGAGGCTGGTTAGTGTTGCCATGGCAGTTGGTGGAATTTGAATTCAATAAAAAATATCTGGGATTAAGAATCTACTGATGACCCATTGTCGGAAAAACCCATCTGGTTCCCTTTAGGGAAGGAAATCTGCCGTCCTTACCCCGGTCTGGCTACATGTGACTCCAGAGACACAGCAATGTGGTTGACTCTCAACTGCCCTCCAAGGGGCAACTAGGGATGGGCAATAAATGCTGACCCAGCCAGGGACACCCATGTCCCAGGAATGAATGGAAAGAATGCTTTGGACTATGTGATAACAGTCTGACTGCTCCATGCTGGTGTTCACACTCAGTGTGACCATACCCTTCCATTCCTCTCTACCTCGTGTGTTTATCCAGCTTCCCCCTTAACTGGTTTGCAGGAATCTACTGGGATGATGTTGACTTTAGTGTTGTTGGAGGGGCCAGATATCTGTCTCTTATTCCCAAACATCTCAAACTGGTGCCTTTAAAAGCAGTGGCCAGATGTGAGTGTCTCTGCTTCCTATCATAGACTCTCTCCAGCACAGAAGGAGGCCATTCAGCCCATCGAGTCTGTTCTGACCGCAATCCCAGCCAGGCCCTATCCCCATAACCCCACTCATTTACCCTGCTAAACCCCTGACACCAGGGTGAATTTAGCATGGTCAATCTGCCTAACCCGCACATCTTTCAGACTGAGAGAGGAAACCCACGCAGACACGAGGAGAATGTGCAGACTCCACACAGACAGTGACCCAAGCCGGGAATCGAACCCGGGTCCCTGGCGCTGTGAGACAGCAGTGTTAACCCACTGTGTCACCGTGCTCCCGGGAATCGAACCCGGGTCCCTGGCGCTGTGAGACAGCAGTGTTAACCCACTGTGTCACCGTGCCCCCGGCGCTGTGAGACAGCAGTGTTAACCCACTGTGTCACCGTGCCCCCGGCGCTGTGAGACAGCAGTGTTAACCCACTGTGTCACCGTGTCCCCGGGAATCGAACCCGGGTCCCTGGCGCTGTGAGACAGCAGTGTTAACCCACTGTGTCACTGTGCCCCCGGGAATCGAACCCGGGTCCCTGGCGCTGTGAGGCAGCAGTGTTAACCCACTGTGTCACCGTGCCCCCGGGAATCGAACCCGGGTCCCTGGCGCTGTGAGGCAGCAGTGTTAACCCACTGTGTCACCGTGTCCCCGGGAATCGAACCCGGGTCCCTGGCGCTGTGAGACAGCAGTGTTAACCCACTGTGTCACTGTGCCCCCGGGAATCGAACCCGGGTCCCTGGCGCTGTGAGACAGCAGTGCTAACCCACTGTGTCACCGTGTCCCCGGGAATCGAACCCGGGTCCCTGGCGCTGTGAGACAGCAGTGTTAACCCACTGTGTCACCGTGTCCCCGGGAATCGAACCCGGGTCCCTGGCTCTGTGAGACAGCAGTGTTAACCCACTGTGTCACCGTGTCCCCGGGAATCGAACCCGGGTCCCTGGCGCTGTGAGACAGCAGTGTTAACCCACTGTGTCACCGTGCCCCCGGGAATCGAACCCGGGTCCCTGGCTCTGTGAGACAGCAGTGTTAACCCACTGTGTCACCGTGTCCCCGGGAATCGAACCCGGGTCCCTGGCGCTGTGAGACAGCAGTGTTAACCCACTGTGTCACCGTGCCCCCGGGAATCGAACCCGGGTCCCTGGCGCTGTGAGACAGCAGTGTTAACCCACTGTGTCACCGTGCCCCCGGGAATCGAACCCGGGTCCCTGGAGTTGTGAGACAGCAGTGTTAACCCACTGTGTCACCGTGCCCCCGGGAATCGAACCCGGGTCCCTGGAGTTGTGAGACCGCAATGTGAACCCACTGTGTTAATCCAGTCGTGGCGATTTCTAATCTGTGGTACAGCACTGAATAGTTTGTCGCCAGTTTAGCAGCTGCAGGTTGAAGTGCATTTCTGGTCTGAGTCAGTGGCTAATGTAACCATCTCTCTCTGTCTCTGCCCTCCCTCGCTCCCCCCACTCACCCCCCCTTCTCCCCCCTTAACCTTTCACCCTCCCTGCAGTCTGTGGAGAGCGATAGGAACTCTCCCCTGGTGACCCTGTGTTTTGGACTCTGCATCCTGGGTCGGAGAGCGCTGGGGACGGCCTCACACAGCATGTCAGCCAGGTAAGTGAGCGAGAGGAGTGGGCGTGCCTCTGTACGTCTCCCCAAACACCCACACCGCTAAGGGAGGGGCGGGGGGCCCGAGAGCTGGGATGTGGTGTGAAGCGAAGGGGGTGGCAGTGATAGTTCCCGCGGAGCTGGGATTTGAGGGTGGGGGTTATGTTGCTGCGGGTGTAAAGCCTTTGAGGCGAGTCTCGTCAGACCTGCCTGGCTGCCATCTGCAGGTCAATCACTTCGACTGGTCTTCACTCTGCCAGGCCAGTTGTGCGATTGGCGTGGGCAGCACAGTGGCACTGCGGTCAGCGCCAGGGACCCGGATTCAATTCCTGGCTTGGGTCACTGTCTGTGCGGAGGTTGCACATTCTCCCCGTGTCTGCTTGGGTTTCCTCCGGGTGCTCTGGTTTTCCTCCCACAGACTGAAGATGTGTAGGTTAGGTGGATTGGCCATGCTAAATTGTCCCTTAGTGTCCAAAGATGTACAGGTTAGGTGGATTGGCCATGCTAAATTGTCCCTTAGTGTCCAAAGATGTACAGGTTAGGTGGATTGGCCATGCTAAATTGTCCCTTAGTGTCCAAAGATGTACAGGTTAGGGTGGATTGGCCATGCTAAATTGTCCCTTAGTGTCCAAAGATGTGCAGGTTAGGTGGATTGGCCATGCTAAATTGTCCCTTAGTGCCCAAAGATGTACAGGTTAGGTGGATTGGCCATGCTAAATTGTCCCTTAGTGCCCAAAGATGTACAGGTTAGGTGGATTGGCCATGCTAAATTGTCCCTTAGTGTCCAAAGATGTACAGGTTAGGGTGGATTGGCCATGCTAAATTCTCCCTTCGTGTCAAGGGGATTAGCAGGGTGCTGTTATGGGGATAGGGGCAGAGTGGGATTGTGCTCAGTGCAGGCTCGATGGGCTGAATGGCCTTCCGTACTATGGGGATTCTGTGATAAATTTGGTCTGTGTCTGAACCTGGGTCATGTCCAAAGGGACATGGGGCCCTGTTTCAGTGAGATGAGTGCAGGCTGAGTCCTCTCTGCCGCAGAGTACCCGCTGCGGACAGCTGTGACTGGTCTTACTGCCACACGCCGTGAGCTTTCCAGGCTGTACGATCCCTGTGGTGAGCTCGGGTTACAGAGATTGATACTGCACCTTCAGCACAACGTCAGCTCTGTTCCAGAGCACGGACACGAGCAACCAGCGTCCCGAAACATTACACCCAGGGGTCAGTTTCAAGGAACATGCTAAAGGGGAAGGAGAGGTTAAAGGAGGGAATTTCAGAGCTTGTCTCCCCCTCCTCCCAAATAACCCAGGGCAGCTGAAGGCACAGCCGCCAATGGCGGAGCGATGGGAATCGGGGGATGCTCGAGAGGCCGGAATTGGAGGAGCGCAGAGATCTCGGAGAGGGTGGAGGAGGTTACAGAGATAGGGAGGGGGTGTAGGGGGCTGGAGGGGGTACAGAGATAGGGAGGGGGTGTAGGGGGCTGGAGGGGGTTACAGAGATAGGGAGGGGGTGTAGGGGGCTGGAGGAGGTTACAGAGATAGGAAGGGGGTGTAGGGGCTGGAGGAGGGTTACAGAGAAAGGGAGGGGGTGTAGGGGCTGGAGGAGGTTATGGAGATAGGGAGGGGGTGTAGGGGGCTGGAGGAGGTTACAGAGATAGAGAGGGGGTGTAGGGGACTGGAGGGAGTTACAGAGATAGGGAGGGGGTGTAGGGGCTGGAGGAGGGTTACAGAGATAGGGAGGGGGTGTAGGGGGCTGGAGGAGGTTACAGAGATAGGGAGGGGGTGTAGGGGGCTGGAGGAGGTTAGAGAGATAGGGAGGGGGTGTAGGGGCTGGAGGGGGTTACAGAGATAGGGAGGGGGTGTAGGGGCTGGAGGAGGTTACAGAGATAGGGAGGGGGTGTAGGGGGCTGGAGGAGGTTACAGAGATAGGGAGGGGGTGTAGGGGGCTGGAGGAGGTTACAGAGATAGGGAGGGGGTGTAGGGGGCTGGAGGAGGGACCATGATGGATGAATTGGGACTTGGAGGGATCTTGGATCCAGTCGGGATAGGGTAGGCGTCAGGACGAGAGGTGCTTCCTGTATCCGAGTGAGAATTCCAGCACAATGTCAGTGATTTATCTCTGGGAATGCTGCCTGGTCTGCAGGGAGTTTTGACACTAATATCCTGCACCTTCCCCCTCTCTCCCTCCCTGTCCCCCCCCTGTGCAGCAGTCTGGAGCCGTTCCTGTACGGGTTACACGCCCTGTTCAAAGGGGATTTCCGTATTACCTGCTCCCGTGACGAGTGGGTGTTTCTCGATATGGAGCTGCTGCAGAAGGTGGTGGCACCGGGGGTCCGTATGTCCCTGAAACTACATCAGGTATGGCAGGGGGTGGAGGGGGCAGGGGGCGGTGTGTGGGGAGGGGGCAGGGGGCGGTGTGTGGGGAGGGGGCAGGGGGCGGTGTGTGGGAGGGGCAGGGGGCGGTGTGTGGGGAGGGGGCAGGGGGCGGTGTGTGGGGAGGGGGCAGGGGGCGGTGTGTGGGGAGGGGGCGGGGTGGGGTTGGTTTAATACCCTCTGAATAAACTGAATCGATGTAATTATTCTCACATACTGGGGTACTGTGAAAAGTAAGAAGTTTAAAGTTTATTTATTAGTGTCACAAGTAGGTTTACATTAACACTAGAATCCCGACAGTGCAGAAAGAGGCCATTCGGCCCATTGAGTCTGTACCGACCACAATCCCACCCAGGCCCTATCCCGTAAGCCCACACATTTACCCTGCTAATCCCTCTGATACTAGGGGTAATTTAGCTTGGCCAATCCCCCTAACTCGCATATCTTTAGATACTAAGGGGCAATTTACCTCCTGTGTGTGGAGTCAGGATATGGGGGTAGGCCTGGGTGGGATTGTGGTCGGTGCAGACTCGATGGGCTGAATGGCCTCCTCCTGCACTGTGGGGATTGTATGATTCTCGGTCAGAGCCGGAGCCACACTGGGCTCTGGGTATGCTTTCTATGGTGTATCTGTGGGTGTTGGTGGGGGGGGGGGGGTGGTGGTTTGTCCTGTGAGTGCTGCCTCTTCATCTGTTCCTGTGCTCAGGACCACTTCACCTCCCCCGATGAGTACGATGACCCGGGCGTGCTGTACGACGCCATCACCAGTAACGAGGAGAAGATGGTGATTTCGCACGAGGGTGACCCGGCCTGGCGTAACGCCATCCTCACCAACACCCACTCGCTGCTGGCACTGCGCCATGTGATGGACGATGGCAGTGACGAGTACAAGATCATCATGCTGAACAAGCGGTACCTGAGCTTCCGAATCATCAAGGTGTGTGTGGAGCGGAGCCCCCCCCCATCCCAATGCGGTGCGGACCCCCCCCACCACAACGCGGTGCGGACCCCCCCTCCCCCCCCAACGCGGTGCAGACCCCCCCCATCCCAACGCGGTGCGGACCCCCCCATCCCAACGCGGTGCGGACCCCCCCATCCCAACGCGGTGCGGACCCCCCCATCCCAACGCGGTGCGGACCCCCCCATCCCAACGCAGTGCGGACCCCCCCATCCCAACGCGGTGCGGACCCCCCCATCCCAACGCGGTGCGGACCCCCCCCACGCGGTGCGGACCCCCCACCCCCCCCCAATGCGGAGCGGGGAGTGCCCCTCCCCTCCCCCCCCCAATGTGGAGCTGACCCCTCCCCCCTCCCCCCCAACGCGGAGCCGACCCCCCCCCACCCCAGCGCGGAGCGGACCCCTCACCCTCCCCCCAATGCGGAGCGGAGCCCCCCCCCCACCACTCCCCAGCGCAGTGCGGACCCCCCCCCCTCCAAGTGGCGCGGATCCCCCCCCCCCCCCCCCCCCCCCACTGCGCTGACCCAGTTACATTCTGCAGAGTGGGGAATCTTCACAGCGGGAGGCCCCCCCCCCCCCAAATCGGATGGGTGATTGTGTTATTGTGAGCTGGGGTTTTTGGGTGTGTGATGACTGTGTCACTGTCTCTCTCCCCCCACCCCCTTTCCTGTAGGTGAACCGGGAGTGCGTGCGGGGCCTGTGGTCAGGCCAGCAGCAGGAGCTGGTGTTCCTGAGGAACCGGAACCCGGAGCGGGGCAGCATCCAGAACGCCAAGCAGGCCCTTCGTAACATGATTAACTCCTCGTGTGACCAGCCCATCGGCTACCCCATCTACGTCTCCCCTCTGACCACCTCATACGCTGGCCAGCACAGCCAGCTCCGCACCATCTGGGGAGCCCCCATCAGCCTGAGGAACATCTCCAGCTGGTTCATCTCCAGCTGGGAAAGGTGAGACTTTCACTGTCACCCCGAATATAGAACCCTGCAGTACACAGAGAGAGGGGCCACCCAGGAATTACCCACTAATCCCTCTAACCTACACATCTCAGGACACTAAGGGGCAATTTAGCACGGCCAATCCACCTAACCCACACATCTTTGGACTGTGGGAGGAAACTGGAGCACCTGGAGGAAACCCACGCAGACATGGGGAGAATGTGCAGACTCCACACACAGTGACCCAAGCTGGGAATCGAACCCGGGTCCCTGGCGCTCTGAAGCAGCAGTGCTAACCCACCGTGCCACCCTATTACCATTCCCACCACTCCCGCTACCACTTCCGGAACCTTCCATTCCTCTAGCAGCGGCCTCCTGGTATTGTCACTGTGCAGGCAACCCAGAGAGTCTGTGTGGGTTTCCTCCCACAGTCTGAAAGATGTGCTGGTTAGGGCGGATTGGCCACGCTAAATTGCCCCTTAGTGTCAGGGGGACTAGCCTGGGTAAATGCATGGGGTTACAGGGATAGGGCCTGGACAGGAGTGTGGTTAGTGCAGAGTTGATGGGCCGAATGGCCTCCTTGTGCGCTGTAGGGATTCTGTGGGTAATGCTCTGGGGACCCGGGTTTGAATCCCAGCACGGCCAACCAGCGCGTCTTTCAGAGTGTGGGAGGAAACCGGAGCACCCGGAGGAAACCCACGCAGACACGGGGAGAACATGCAGACTCCACACAGACAGTGACCCAAAGCCGGGAATCGAACCCGGGTCCCTGGCGCTGTGAGACAAATGATTACAGACCCCAGGCGGCAGGGGTAGGGTGTGATGGTGGTGGGAAGGAAATGGACAGCTCTGTCAAAGAGCCAGCACAGATTTGATGGCCTGAATGGCCTCCTCCTGTGGAGTACGACTCTCTGACAAGCGTAACAATGAGTAATTGCTTTGACGAGGTATCTCAGAGCTGCCGGAAGGAGTCTGTGGGCAGGGCGGGTGTTTGTGAGGTTCGCGGGGTGGGGGGGTTACTTTTTAATGGCAGGGGGTGGGGTTGTGGGGGGGTGGGTGATAAAGCAGGGTATCAGAGTGCCCCCCCCCGACTCTCTCTCTCTCATTTTTGCGTTGTGTTTTCCCCGGCAGGCTGCAGAAGGGGTGTGGAGCCGGCTGTAACAGCGGGGGTAACATTGAGGACTCGGACTGTGGCGGGGGCTCTTCCTCCATCAGTAACAACCCCACCGTCCACATCACTCACAGCAGCACGTCGCAGAGTGGACTGGGGGCTTTAAACCCCCAGGGCCCTGTCACCAGCAGCCAGCCCCAGTCAGGTCAGCTCCCCCCATCTCTGTAACTACCTACACCCCCCCCCCTCCCTATCTCTGTAACCCCCTCCAGTCCCCCACACCCCCCTCCCTATCTCTGTAACCCCCTCCAGCCCCCTACACCCCCTCCCTATCTCTGTAACCCCCTCCAGCCCCCCTACACCCCCTCCCTATCTCTGTAACCCCCTCCAACCACCCTACACCCCCTCCCTATCTCTGTAACCTCCTCCAGCCCCCTACACCCCCCTCCCTATCTCTGTAACCCCCTCCAGCCCCCTACCCCCCCCTCCCTATCTCTGTAAACCCCTCCAGTCCCCTACACCCCCTCCCTATCTCTGTAACCCCCTCCAGCCCCCTACACCCCCTCCCTATCTCTGTAACCCCCTCCAGTCCCCTACACCCCCTCCCTATCTCTGTAACCTCCTCCAGCCCCCTACACCCCCCTCCCTGTCTCTGTAACCCCCTCCAGTCCCCTACACCCCCTCCCTATCTCTGTAACCCCCTCCAGCCCCCTACACCCCCTCCCTATCTCTGTAACCTCCTCCAGCCCCCTACACCCCCTCCCTATCTCTGTAACCTCCTCCAGCCCCCTACACCCCCTCCCTATCTCTGTAACCTCCTCCAGCCCCCCTACACCCCCTCCCTATCTCTGTAACCCCCTCCAGCCCCCTACACCCCCTCCAGCCCCTACACCCCCCTCCCTACTCTTTGTGTATCTAATTTGTGCACTGGGTGATGCTGTCGCGATGTGGAAGGCGCTATACGAATGCAGGCTTGTTGTTGTGCTGTAACGGAAGTTCTTTCTACCAACAGGAAGCGACGGGACCTCGCACGTGGGACCACCATGGACTGTGAGACCCCAGCCCGTCCAGCTCTCGCTCCTGGCTCAGTCGGAGCCTCGGAGAGACGGCAGCAATTCTTTACAAAGGACTCCCTCCATCCAGGGCCTGCTCACTCACAGACTGTCCGCCAGCCAGCTCTCTTTCACCAGCGCGCAGGGTGACCGCTTACCCACGCCCGCTGCCCAGCTGGACACGTCGGGAGCCGCCCGGGTCCTGCACCGCGCCGGCCTGGCCCCCTCGGTCAACTTCACCTACGAGGGCCCCCACGGCAAGTGGAGCCTGCCGGGCAGGCGGGGGCCGAACGGGCTACCGAGCACCGACTGGGACACCGGATCCGGGACCCAGTCCAATGGCAGCGCCATGGGAACACCAGCCAAAGGAAGCCTGCCCAGGTCCCAGGTAGGTTCCCAGTGGGGAGGAGTTTGTGTGGGGCTCCCTCTTGGTTGGCAGGGCGGGGGCGGAATGGCTCCCTCTTTGGGGGGGTGGGGTTGGCTTCTTTTGGGGAGAACGTGCAGATTCCACACAGACAGTGACCCAAAGCTGGGAATCGAACCCGGATCCCTGGCACTGTGAGGCAGCAGTGCTAACCCCCTGTGTGAACCCGGGTCCCTGGGCACTGTGAGACAGCAGCGCTAACCCACTGTGTGAACCCGGGTCCCTGGGCGCTGTGAGACAGCAGTGCTAACCCACTGTGTGAACCCGGGTCCCTGGGCGCTGTGAGACAGCAGTGCTAACCCACTGTGTGAACCCGGGTCCCTGGGCACTGTGAGACAGCAGCGCTAACCCACTGTGTGAACCCGGGTCCCTGGACGCTGTGAGGGAGCAGTGCTAACCCACTGTGTGAACCCGGGTCCCTGGGCACTGTGAGACAGCAGCGCTAACCCACTGTGTGAACCCGGGTCCCTGGGCACTGTGAGACAGCAGTGCTAACCCACTGTGTGAACCCGGGTCCCTGGGCGCTGTGAGGCAGTAGTGCTAACCCACTGTGTGAACCCGGGTCCCTGGGCGCTGTGAGACAGCAGTGCTAACCCACTGTGTGAACCCGGGTCCCTGGGCGCTGTGAGACAGCAGCGCTAACCCACTGTGTGAACCCGGGTCCCTGGGCGCTGTGAGACAGCAGTGCTAACCCACTGTGTGAACCTGGGCGCTGTGAGACAGCAGTGCTAACCCACTGTGTGAACCCGGGTCCCTGGGCGCTGTGAGACAGCAGTGCTAACCCACTGTGTGAACCCGGGTCCCTGGGCGCTGTGAGACAGCAGCGCTAACCCACTGTGTGAACCCGGGTCCCTGGGCGCTGTGAGGCAGCAGTGCTAACCCACTGTGTGAACCCGGGTCCCTGGGCGCTGTGAGGCAGCAGTGCTAACCCACTGTGTGAACCCGGGTCCCTGGGCGCTGTGAGACAGCAGCGCTAACCCACTGTGTGAACCCGGGTCCCTGGGCGCTGTGAGACAGCAGCGCTAACCCACTGTGTGAACCCGGGTCCCTGGGCGCTGTGAGACAGCAGCGCTAACCCACTGTGTGAACCCGGGTCCCTGGGCGCTGTGAGACAGCAGCGCTAACCCACTGTGTGAACCCGGGTCCCTGGGCGCTGTGAGACAGCAGTGCTAACCCACTGTGTGAACCCGGGTCCCTGGGCGCTGTGAGACAGCAGTGCTAACCCACTGTGTGAACCCGGGTCCCTGGGCGCTGTGAGACAGCAGCGCTAACCCACTGTGTGAACCCGGGTCCCTGGGCGCTGTGAGACAGCAGTGCTAACCCACTGTGTGAACCCGGGTCCCTGGGCGCTGTGAGGCAGCAGTGCTAACCCACTGTGTGAACCCGGGTCCCTGGGCGCTGTGAGACAGCAGCGCTAACCCACTGTGTGAACCCGGGTCCCTGGGCGCTGTGAGACAGCAGCGCTAACCCACTGTGTGAACCCGGGTCCCTGGGCGCTGTGAGACAGCAGCGCTAACCCACTGTGTGAACCCGGGTCCCTGGGCGCTGTGAGACAGCAGCGCTAACCCACTGTGTGAACCCGGGTCCCTGGGCACTGTGAGACAGCAGTGCTAACCCACTGTGTGAACCCGGGTCCCTGGGCGCTGTGAGACAGCAGCGCTAACCCACTGTGTGAACCCGGGTCCCTGGGCGCTGTGAGGGAGCAGCGCTAACCCACTGTGTGAACCTGGGTCCCTGGGCGCTGTGAGACAGCAGTGCTAACCCACTGTGTGAACCCGGGTCCCTGGGCACTGTGAGACAGCAGTGCTAACCCACTGTGTGAACCCGGGTCCCTGGGTGCTGTGAGGCAGCAGTGCTAACCCACTGTGTCACCCTTAGGGAGGCGAGTGTAATGTTGGTGTTTGTTGCGAGGGGAATGGGATAAGTCACGGGTAGATAGGTTTCTGATAGACAGGGGAATTAAGGGTTATGGGGAGAGAGCGGGAAAGTGGAACTGATCCACTTCAGATCAGCCATGATCTTATTGAATGGCGGGGCAGGCTCGAGGGGCTAGATGGCCTACTCCTGCTCCTATTTCTTATGTTCTCGTGTAGAGTTTGATAAGTTTTGCTGCACTTACAGATTGATGGTGAGACCATATCTAGGGTGCGGTGTGGAGTTCTGTTCTCCGAAAGGACACGCTTGTATTCAAGGCACTCTTTTCCCCAGGGTGGAAGAATCAATTACTGGGGGGGGGCTCAGGTTTAAGGTGCGAGGGACAAGGTTTAAAGGAGATGTACGAGGCAAGTGTTTTTTACACAGAGGGTGGTGGGTGTCTGGAACTCGCTGCTGGGGGAGGGAGTGGAAGCGGATACAATAGTGAGTTTTAAGGGGCATCTGGACAAACACATGAGTAGGATGGGAATAGAGGGATATGGTCCCCGGAAGGGGAGGGGGCTTTAGTTCAGTCGGGGCAGCATGGTCGGTGCAGGCTTGGAGGGGCCGAAGGGCCTGTTCCTGTGCTGGAATTTTCTCTGTTCTTTGTCTCCAGCCCAGGCTTCATCCCGTGTCTCCTGGGATGGTTTCTCCCCTCTGGTTGATTGCTCTCTCTCTCTCCTCTCTCTAAGGGACCCTGCCCCCAGCTGTGCGACCTAAGCCAAGCCGAGGGATTGTTACCGAGACTGGAGCAGGGACTGCCGGCCGCCATCCCGCTGGCCCGAGGCGGCAGCCGCGATTGGGAGCAGAAGGAGGAGCCGGAGGCTACGGCAGTGCAGTCACTCCTGGACCACCAGTTCTGACCCAGTGGAGGCAGCGGTAGGGGCTGACGTGCCCCCCCCCCTCTCTCTCTCTGTGCACGGCGCTGTACGAGACGCGATCGGGGCCCCCCTCAGCCTCTCCAGCCACCAGGGAGTGGCCACACCTGGACCCTGCCCCAGAGCTGGCTCCTCGGGCCCACTGAAACCAGAACTTTGGCCCCCTGACCCCCCCAGACCTTCTCCGCCACCCCACCAAGAAGAGGTTGGACCTTTCACCAGTCCCCCCGCCCCCCCCAGGCAAGTCTCGGCAATCCGGATACCGAACGGGGAAGTGACTCACGGGTTTGGCTCTGAGCCTGACTGACGGGGGGGGGTTGGGGGTGGGGGGCAGCGGTGACGAGAGTGGGGAGAAAGCACCCCCGAGGCAATGGGTCGCGATTCCCGAACCACCAGTCGGCCCGTAGTGGGGGGGAGGGAGGGAGGGGTGCGCGCGGCTGAGCTGTTCGGACAGACCGTGCCCCAGGTGAACCATCGATATCGTCCGGCTTGCCCCCCCCCACCCCGTGTCGACCCCCCCCCCCCCCTCCCACGGCCCTCAGACCAATGAGGGCAAAACCGCTGCAGGTTCCACCCCCAAACCGCAGTCAGCCGGATCACACACTCACCCCCAGGTAGCAGCTCCCTGCTGGGACCCCCCCCCCCCCCCCCCCCCCCTGCGGAGGGTGGGTTAGCTGCGGTGACAGTGTCTCGGTAAGGTGAGGGGGGGAGGGGGGTGCTGAGTGTCGCTGGTTGGAGATGGAGGTCGCAGCGGGTCTGCCGGGGGGGGGAACTGATCCCATTGCACACAGAACCCCCCTCGCGCGCACACAACAACACTTCCCCAGGGTCCGGCTCAACTGCTTCTCTGTGTATCTGTCTCCTTCCCCCCCCCCCGCCCCAATCCCTCCCTCCCTCCCTCCCTCCCCCCCCCCGATCCCTCCCTCCCCCCCCTCCCCCCCGATCCCTCCCTCCCCCCCCAACCCCCTGATCCCTCCCTCCCTCCCCACCCCCTGATCCCTCCCTCCCCCCCCCCCCAACCCCCCGATCCCTCCCTCCCTCCCCACCCCCCGATCCCTCCCTCCCTCCCTCCCCCCCCCGATCCCCCCCTCCCCCCGATCCCTCTCTCTCCCTCCCTCCCCCCCGATCCCCCTCTCCCTCCCTCCCCCCCGATCCCTCCCTCCCTCCCTCCCTCCCCCCCGATCCCTCCCTCCCCCCCGATCCCCCTCTCCCTCCCTCCCCCTGATCCCCCGATCCCTCCCTCCCCCCCGATCCCTCCCTCCCTCCCTCCCCCCCGATCCCTCCCTCCCTCCCTCCCTCCCCCCCGATCCCTCCCTCCCTCCCCCCCGATCCCCCTCTCCCTCCCTCCCCCTGATCCCCCGATCCCTCCCTCCCCCCCGATCCCTCCCTCCCTCCCCCGATCCCCCCCTCCCCTCTCTCCAGTGAAGAGTGCTGGTATATATTTTGAATCCTTTCCCTCCGGCAGATAGAACCAGCCTGCCCCCGGGGCAGCGAGCTATCGGTGTGATTCTGCTTTGACAATGTGTGGCAGCCCCCTGCTGCATCTCGCCCGTGGGCACACAGGAACCTCGAGGGGGATACCCTTACCCGCTTGAATGCCCGCTGGGGGTGGGCATTCTCATGGACTCGGGCCCCCTGCAGCTGCTGTGTAAGGCAGCCGGTAGGTGCTGTCACATCTCTCTGGGGGTGCGTGACGCCAGGAGCTGTGCCCACCCCCCCCTCCCCCTCCAAACCCCAGTGGCCCATCCCACCGCCATTGTGTCACCCCCATTATCCAGCGCTCGTGCCTGCTGTCGCACTGTCCCTCTCTGACTGGCGGTAACAGGGGACTGGGGAGGGGGGGAGCCGGGGGTGGGGTACATGCAGGGGTGGTCCCTTAGCCTCGGCTGACCCCTCACCCTGCAGGAAACGTGCAGGCGGCCTTGATTCGGGCTGTGGGATGGGGAGGGGGCGGGGAGACTCTCTGCTGCGGTCCTCAGCACACCTCGGAGAGGCAGCCCCTCCCCACAACGGACAATCGTTCTCTCTCAGGTCGGTGCTGGGGGCTGGCTCTCCCCCCTCTCTGACTGGCCCGGGAACAGCTTCCCGCTTTATTTATGTGACTCCCCCCCCCCCTCCCCTGCTCCCTGCCCTGAGGGAGGGGGTGGGGAAGGGAATTCTCCCTCTTCCCTTTCTGTTGATTTGTAGAAAAAAAAGATTCCCAACACTTTTCTGTATATATCTTCCAAAAGAAAAACAAAATATTGTCGAGTAAACTTTGAAATGAGAACTTGTTTTATACGGTATCGTAACAGAACTTGTACAATATGAAGCATTGGTTGAACAGTACTGTAATAAAGGTTGGTTTATAAATTTTAAAATGTTCTTCCTCTCACCCAAAGCCCCGCTCCCCACCTCCCTCACTTTGCTTTCTTAGAATCTGAGGACAGGTACAGCATGGGGTTAGATACAGAGTAAAGCTCCCTCTACACTGTCCCCCATCAAACACTCCCAGGACAGGTACAGCACGGGGTTAGATACAGAGTAAAGCTCCCTCTACACTGTCCCCCCCATCAAACACTCCCAGGACAGGTACAGCACGGGGTTAGATACAGAGTAAAGCTCCCTCTACACTGTCCCCCCCATCAAACACTCCCAGGACAGGTACAGCACGGGGTTAGATACAGAGTAAAGCTCCCTCTACACTGTCCCCCATCAAATACTCCCAGGACAGGTACAGCACGGGGTTAGATACAGAGTAAAGCTCCCTCTACACTGTCCCCCCATCAAACACTCCCAGGACAGGTACAGCACGGGGTTAGATACAGAGTAAAGCTCCCTCTACACTGTCCCCCATCAAACACTCCCAGGTCAGGTACAGCACGGGGTTAGATACAGAGTAAAGCTCCCTCTACACTGTCCCCCCATCAAACACTCCCAGGACAGGTACAGCACGGGGTTAGATACAGAGTAAAGCTCCCTCTACACTGTCCCCCCATCAAACACTCCCAGGACTGGTACAGCACGGGGTTAGATACAGAGTAAAGCTCCCTCTACACTGTCCCCATCAAACACTCCCAGGACAGGTACAGCACGGGGTTAGATACAGAGTAAAGCTCCCTCTACACCGTCCCCCCATCAAACACTCCCAGGACAGGTACAGCACAGGGTTAGATACAGAGTAAAGCTCCCTCTACACTGTCCCCCCCATCAAACACTCCCAGGACAGGTACAGCACGGGGTTAGATACAGAGTAAAGCTCCCTCTACACTGTCCCCATCAAACACTCCCAGGACAGGTACAGCACGGGGTTAGATACAGAGTAAAGCTCCCTCTACACTGTCCCCATCAAACACTCCCAGGACAGGTACAGCACAGGGTTAGATACAGAGTAAAGCTCCTTCTACACTGTCCCCCCATCAAACACTCCCAGGACTGGTTGATGAAAGGGGGTTTGGAGTGAATCCTCCGGTTTAATCGGGGCTGTGTGGGTGGGGGGGGTGTTTCAGCCTCTGTCACCTGTTGTGTCATTGGGGTGGGAGATGATCTGTATGTTCACTCAATTCCCTCCCCCCTCCTCTATCCAGAGTTACCCCCAAACCCCAGCTCATGTGCGGGGTTCCTGCTGGATTTGGGTGGGCCTGGTCACTGTGGGCCCTGGGAATGCTGCCTGTGAGACGTTAGTCTCAGCAGACTGGTGGGGCGAGCAGCGTCTGGAAGAGCCCTGTCGACGGAGGAGAGAGGAGATTCTCGGAGACGGATACGGGAGCTGCAGTCGGAGTGTCTGCCCCCAGTGCGAGGGTAGCATCAGTTCTCCAATCCAACATCAATTCCCACTCGGCCTGGAGTGGTTATCCTCAGGTTCTGTAACCGTCTGTCCCTAAACCCACCCTTCACTCTGTTTGTGCAATATTTACCCTTATTATACACACAACAAAACTCACTGACCCTCCCACAGTGCGGCGCTCCCTCAGCACCGACCCTCCCACAGTGCGGCGCTCCCTCAGCACCGTCCCTCCCACAGTGCGGTGCTCCCTCAGCACCGACCCTCCCACATTGCGGCACTCCCTCAGCACTGACCCTCCCACAGTGCGGTGCTCCCTCAGCACTGACCCTCCCACAGTGCGGCGCTCCCTCAGCACTGACCCTCCCACAGTGCAGCGCTCCCTCAGCACTGACCCTCCCACAGTGCGGCGCTCCCTCAGCACTGACCCTCCCACAGTGCGGTGCTCCCTCAGCACCGACCCTCCCACATTGCGGCGCTCCCTCAGCACTGACCCTCCCACAGTGCGGTGCTCCCTCAGCACTGACCCTCCCACAGTGCGGCGCTCCCTCAGCACTGACCCTCCCACAGTGCAGCGCTCCCTCAGCACTGACCCTCCCACAGTGCGGCGCTCCCTCAGCACTGACCCTCCCACAGTGCGGCGCTCCCTCAGCACTGACCCTCCCACAGTGCGGCGCTCCCTCAGCACTGACCCTCCCACAGTGCGGCGCTCCCTCAGCACTGACCCTCCCACAGTGCGGGACTCCCTCAGCACTGACCCTCCCACAGTGCGGCGCTCCCTCAGCACTGACCCTCCCACAGTGCGGGACTCCCTCAGCACTGACCCTCCCACAGTGCGGCGCTCCCTCAGCACTGACCCTCCCACAGTGCGGCGCTCCCTCAGCACTGACCCTCCCACAGTGCGGGACTCCCTCAGCACTGACCCTCCCACAGTGCGGCGCTCCCTCAGCACTGACCCTCCCACAGTGCGGCGCTCCCTCAGCACCGACCCTCCCACAGTGCGGCGCTCCCTCAGCACTGACCCTCCCACAGTGCGGGACTCCCTCAGCACTGACCCTCCCACAGTGCGGCGCTCCCTCAGCACCGACCCTCCCACAGTGCGGCGCTCCCTCAGCACTGACCCTCCCACAGTGCGGCGCTCCCTCAGCACTGACCCTCCCACAGTGCGGCGCTCCCTCAGCACTGACCCTCCCACAGTGCGGGACTCCCTCAGCACTGACCCTCCCACAGTGCGGCGCTCCCTCAGCACTGACCCTCCCACAGTGCGGGACTCCCTCAGCACTGACCCTCCCACAGTGCGGCGCTCCCTCAGCACTGACCCTCCCACAGTGCGGCGCTCCCTCAGCACCGACCCTCCCACAGTGCGGCGCTCCCTCAGCACCGACCCTCCCACAGTGCGGCGCTCCCTCAGCACTGACCCTCCCACAGTGCGGGACTCCCTCAGCACTGACCCTCCCACAGTGCGGCGCTCCCTCAGCACCGACCCTCCCACAGTGCGGCGCTCCCTCAGCACCGACCCTCCCACAGTGCGGCGCTCCCTCAGCACCGACCCTCCCACAGTGCGGCGCTCCCTCAGCACCGACCCTCCCACAGTGCGGCGCTCCCTCAGCACCGACCCTCCCCACAGTGCGGCGCTCCCTCAGCACTGACCCTCCCGCGGGTGTGCGCACGGGGGCGCGCGTACATGCGGGCCTGCGCACAGCCATTCCGGGACTGTGCTTGCCTGGGAATGTTCCGCGGCCTTGGATCCGGAGTGGATTTGGAGCTGTCTCAGTCTGGGCTCCACTCGCGATCAATTCACTCTTTAAATAAGATTCATCCTTCAGATTCTCAATTAAATGCTTTGAACAGCTGCCACCCACAGTGTCTGTGTCTCTCTGAGTTTGGCCTCGTAACAAGGATCGCGCCTCCTGCCTCGGGATTCCCTCTCTTATTCCCGTCTCACAGTCTGACTCCCCGAGAGGGGGACGGTGGGAGGGTCACATCCAGGCCCCCCCCCCAGTGTTTGAGCAGCAGTTTCGTGGGGGGGCTGTGACCCTTGGAGCGCCCCCTCCCCCCCCCCCCTGAAACTCCGAGCTGGGCCTGAGGGGGTTTCCATCCCAGTGACCACACAGAGTCATCGAGGAGGCTGCACATTCTCCCCGTGTCTGCGTGGGTTTCCTCCCACCGGCCGAAAGACGTGTGGGTTGGCCGTGCTAAATTGCCCCTCAGTGTCAGGGGGGGCGAGCTGGGTAAATATGCGGGGTTATGTGGACAGGGCCTGGGTGGGATTGCGGTGGGTGCAGGCTCGATGGGCTGAATGGCCTCCTCCTGCACTGTAGGGGTTGTATATTCCATCTCTAAGAAGGGTGTGTGGGGGGGTGGGAGATCCTCGCAGATGGGCCGTCCGGCCTACAAACCAAACATTATCGGTAAATCTTCATCCCCACATTTGGAAGAAAATGCGAATTTGGTACAAACGGGCAGGTGACTCAGTAACTCCATTTTGTCCGCGTGTCTCCCCTCCTACACCCTCCCCCAGCAGGTCACCGACGTGGCAGGACCCAGCGACAGGTAGGCCTGAGGCTTCAGGCCTTGGATCCAGAGGCTTCATCACCCTCTGGGCCCTGAGGGTGAAGAAACAGCCGGGAGATCCCTCACCTCGCGGCCGAAGGTATATCTCTGAGAATCCCTGAGGTCCCACGTCCAACCCCAGGCTCGTTCCAGGGGCGGAGGTACGAGGAGATTGACCAGGTTCGGGTCGTTATCGCTGGAGTTCAGACGAATGAGGGTAGGGATCTCCTAAAATTCTAACAGGGTCAGACAGGGTAGAGGCAGGGAGGATGTTCCCGATGGTGGGGGGGGGTCCAGAACCAGGGGTCACAGTCTGAGGATTGGGGGGAGACCATTTCGGACGGAGATGAGGAGACATTTCTTCACCCGGTGAGCCTGTGGGATTCATTCCCACAGGAAGTAGTTGATGCCAAAACATTGAATGTATTCAAGAGGCGGCTGGATATAGCACTTGGGGCGAACGGGGTCAAAGGTTATGGGGAGAAAGCAGGATTAGGCTATTGAGTTGGACAATCAGCCATGATGGTGATGAATGGGGGAGCAGGCTCGAAGGGCCAAATGGCCAACTCCTGCTCCGAGTTCTTATGTTCCTTCACTGTGGCTGGGGTCAAAATCCTGGAACTCCCTCCCTAACAGCACGGTGGGTGTACCTACACCACACACGGGGACTGACTGATGTCCAGTCACAATCCTGGAACCCCCTCCCTAACAGCACTGTGGGTGTACCTACACCACACACAGGGACTGACTGATGTCCAATCACAATCCTGGAACTCCCTCCCTAACAGCACTGTGGGTGTACCTACACCACACACGGGGACTGACTGATGTCCAATCACAATCCAGGAACTCCCTCCCTAACAGCACTGTGGGTGTACCTACACCACACACGGGGACTGACTGATGTCCAATCACAGTTAAATGATAGTGGGTCAGTTGCAGGAGTATCTGTGCCCGCTTTCTCCCCATATTCAATCCTTCCTTTGCTTAGGTACAGAGATGAATGGACCCCGCTCTGCTGGACCCTCACACTGTTCCAGTCATATTCACGGACACTGTGTCTGTGCCACTGGGAAAGGACAGATCGGAGCTGGAAGGATTCGACACTCACGCACACTGAGTCTAAAAACAAATTGATTTTATTTCAAAACTGCTTTCCTTCCTCTTTCTACCTCCCCAGTGACTCTGAGTGAGAAGATCGCACTAGTCTGTTTGGGATGGGAGGTGGGAGGTGAGTAAGGGGTCCCTCCATCATTGCTGAGTGTGCCTCCAGCTGCCTCAGGGCCTCAACTCTGGAAATCCCCCCCCCCACCAAACCCCCCGCCTCTATCACCCCACCCTCCTCTGCCTCTCTCAGGGTGGTGATGTGGAGATGTCGGCCTGGGACTGGGGTAAACACAGTAAGAAGTTTCACAACACCAGCTTAAAGTCCAACAGGTTTATGTGGTAGCAAACTCACAAGCTTTCGGGGTTTTCCCCTTCGTCAGGTGAATGGAGAGTTCTGGTCTCTGACAGAGCGTATAAAGGCACACACAGTTTACAGATTACTGATTAGAATGCACAGTGCCTCGCAGCACCAGGGACCCGGGTTCGATTCCCGGCTTGGGTCACTGTGCAGAGACTGCACACTCTCCCCGTGTCTGTGTGGGTTTCCTCCGGGTGCTCCGGTTCCCTCCCACAGTCTGAAAGATGTGATGGTTAGGGTGCTAAATTCACCCTCAGTGTAACCCAAACAAGAGTGTGGTGACTGGGGGATTTTCGCGGTAACTTCACTGCAGTGTTAATGGCGCCAGCCTGCCCTCTCGTTCCATCTTTTATTCTTGTTCTCTGCTTCTAAAACTTTATTCTAACACTTTTAAACTCTCAAGAATGCTGGCTGTACCCCCTAGCTGTGACTGTAACACTACATTCTGCACCCTCTCCTTTCCTTCTCTATGAACGGTATGCTTTGTCTGTATAGTGCGCAAGAAACAATACTTTTCACTGTATCCCAATACATGTGACAATAATAAATCAAATATTAAGTTGATCTTTCTCTACACCCTCGCTGTGACTGTAACACTACATTCTGCACCCTCTCTTTTCCTTCTCCGCTATGTACACTATGCCCAATCCATCACACAAACCAGCCTCCCATCCATTGACTCTGTCTACACTTCCTGCTGTCTCGGGAAAAGCAGCCGGCATAATTAAGGACCCCACGCACCCCGGACATTCTCTCTTCCACCTTCTTCCGTCAGGAAAAAGATACAAAAGTCTGAGGTCCCGTACCGACCGACTCAAGAACAGCTTCTTCCCTGCTGCTGTCAGACTTTTGAATGGACCTACCTCGCATTAAGTTAATCTTTCTCTACACCCTAGCTGTGACTGTAACACCACATTCTGCACTCTCTCCTTTCCTTCTCTATGAATGGTATGCTTTGTCTGTTTAGCGCACAAGAAACAATACTTTTCACTGTATCCCAAAACGTGTGACAGTAATAAATCAAACCAAATATTAAGTTGATCTTTCTCTGCACCCTCGCTGTGACTGTAACACTACATTCTGCACCCTCTCCTTTCCTCCTCTATGAAGGGTATGCATTGTATAGCGAGCAAGAAACAATACTTTTCACTGTATTCCAATACATCTGACAATAATAAATCTAATCGAACAATGTAAGCCTGCTTGTGACACTAATACAAAAATAAACTTTAAACTCTTTTTAAGACACCCCTTTAAAACTGCCCCCCCCCCTCCCCTCTCTCCAAGCTTTTTGGGAGCCTTGTCTCCTTGTGCCACTTGGCATCAGATGTTTGATGAGTTGGGTTCCTGCGAAGGGCCCTTTTGGGTTGGTTTGTCCCAGGACAAAGTTACCTTCTGAGTGTCAGAGGCAGAGACGTGGATTACTGGGGGAGAACTTGGTCTGCTCACCAGGGGGCAGCGCTGAGCCAGACAGCGGTGACCCAGTAAAGGACATTAGTTCTAATAACCCTGTGTCCACAATGTGGGAATCACGTGGGATTCATTTTTAGGGATGGGTTGGACGTATTTCTTGTGTTTCCGAATGGGTTGACAGTTCTCTCCGCCCCCCCCCACCCCGAATGCCAGAAAATAGCTGGCACGGGGCTGGGGGGCAAAGATGCCCCACAGATACAAACACCATCATTCTGATGGAGATGTTTAACTGGGGCCTGTAGTCTGCGTCAGCAACGTAACACATTCCACAGCAGCCATTCCCAGGAAAAGCAGCAGAAACTCATCCCTCAGAAACAAAACAGGCATTGCAATCTCTGAAACCGTGCTGTACCTGTCCTGGGAGTGTTTGATGGGGGGACAGTGTAGAGGGAGCTTTACTCTGTATCTAACCCCGTGCTGTACCTGTCCTGGGAGTGTTTGATGGGGGGGACAGTGTAGAGGGAGCTTTACTCTGTATCTAACCCCGTGCTGTCCCTGTCCTGGGAGTGTTTGATGGGGGGACAGTGTAGAGGGAGCTTTACTCTGTATCTAACCCCGTGCTGTACCTGTCCTGGGAGTGTTTGATGGGGGACAGTGTAGAGGGAGCTTTACTCTGTATCTAACCCCGTGCTGTACCTGTCCTGGGAGTGTTTGATGGGGGACAGTGTAGAGGGAGCTTTACTCTGTATCTAACCCCGTGCTGTACCTGTCCTGGGAGTGTTTGATGGGGGACAGTGTAGAGGGAGCTTTACTCTGTATCTAACCCCGTGCTGTACCTGTCCTGGGAGTGTTTGATGGGGGGACAGTGTAGAGGGAGCTTTACTCTGTATCTAACCCCGTGCTGTACCTGTCCTGGGAGTGTTTGATGGGGGGACAGTGTAGAGGGAGCTTTACTCTGTATCTAACCCCATGCTGTACCTGTCCTGGGAGTGTTTGATGGGGGGACAGTGTAGAGGGAGCTTTACTCTGTATCTAACCCCGTGCTGTACCTGTCCTGGGAGTGTTTGATGGGGACAGTGTAGAGAGAGCTTTACTCTGTATCTAACCCCGTGCTGTACCTGTCCTGGGAGTGTTTGATGGGGACAGTGTAGAGAGAGCTTTACTCTGTATCTAACCCCGTGCTGTACCTGTCCTGGGAGTGTTTGATGGGGGGACAGTGTAGAGGGAGCTTTACTCTGTATCTAACCCCGTGCTGTACCTGTCCTGGGAGTGTTTGATGGGGACAGTGTAGAGGGAGCTTTACTCTGTATCTAACCCTGTGCTGTACCTGTCCTGGGAGTGTTTGATGGGGACAGTGTAGATGGAGCTTTACTCTGTATCTAACCCCGTGCTGTACCTGTCCTGGG
>NW_027650797.1:0-43011 GCF_965287045.1 Carcharhinus amblyrhynchos
TGTACCAGATCCGTGAATGTACAATGTTGCTCATTGCCCTTTCTCACTGTGACCCTTGTGTAGATAACTCTAGGGTGGCACAGCGGGTTAGTGCTGCTGTATCACAGCGCCAGGGTCCTGGGTTCGATTCCCAGCTCGGGTCACCATCTGTGCGGAGTCTGCATGTTCTCCTCGTGTCTGCGTGGGTTTCCTCCGGCTGCTCCGGTTTCCTCCCACAGTCCAAAGATGTGTAGGTTAGGGTGGATTGGCCGTGCAAAATTGTCCTGTAGTGTCAGGGAGACTAGCTAGGGTAAATGCATGGGGTTACGGGTAATAGGGTCTGGGTGGGATTGTGTTTGGTGCAGACTCGATGGGCTGAATGGCCTCCTTCTGCACTGGAGGGATTCTGTAACTCTGACAATGGCTAACGGTGGATTTGACTTTGCAGGTTGCACTGCCTTACACAGGGCTATCCGGAACTCCCAATCCGAATGTGTCCGGAGCTTATTAAAGGTATGTTCACTCTGGAGTCTCTCCTGGCCGGATCTCTCCCTTTCTCTCTCTCTCTCTCCCTTTCTCTCTCTCTCTCCCTGTCTCTCTCTCTCTCTCTCTCTCTCTGTGTCTCCCTCTCTCTCTGTCTCCCCTCTCTCTGTCTCCCCTCTCTGTGTGTGTCTCTCTCTCTGTGTCTCTCTCTCCCCCTCTCTGTCTCTCTGTCTCTCTCTCTCTGTCTCTCTCTCCCCCTCTCTGTCTCTCTGTGTGTCTCAGTCTCCTGTTCCCCTCCCCAGTGGTGAAGAGGAGGGTAACCAGATTGATTCTGGGATGAACGGGTTGGTGTATGAGGAGAGATTAAACAGTTTGGGGCTTGTCCTCGCTGGAGTCTATAAGGATGAGAGGGAATCTGATTGAGGGATATAAAAGGGATTGATTTTTGATTTGATTTATTACTGTCACGTGTATTGGGATACAGTGAAAAGTATTGTTTCCTGTGCGCTATACAGACGAAGCATACCATTCATAGAGAAGGAAAGGAGAGGGTGCAGAATGTAGTGTTACAGTCACAGCGAGGGTGTAGAGAAAGATCAACTTAATGCGAGGTAGGTCCATTCAAAAGTCTGACAGCAGCAGGGAAGAAGCTGTTCTTGAGTCGGTCGGTACGGGACCTCAGACTTTTGTACCTTATTCCCGATGGAAGAAGGTGGAAGAGAGAATGTCCCGGGGGGTGTGTGGGGGTTCCTTGATTATGCCGGCTGCTTTTCCCCGAGGCAGCGGGAAGTGTAGACGGAGTCAATGGATGGGAGGCTGGTTTGTGTGATGGGATTGGGGCTACATTCACCACCCTTTTGTAGTTCCTTGTGGTCTTGGGCAGAGCAGGAGCCCAGACCGAGCTGTGATACAACCAGAAAGAATGCTTTCTATGGGGCATCTGTAAAAGTTGGTGAGAGTCGTAGCGGACATGCCAAATTTCCTTAGTCTTCTGAGAAAGTAGAGGCGTTGGTGGGGCTTTCTTAACTATAGTGTCGGCGTGGGGGGGGACCGGGGACAGGTTGTTGGTGATCTGTTGGAGGTTGGGTTGTTTTTGTTGGAGACTGAGGGGGTGACCTGATCGAGGGGGGACAAGATTATGGGAATATCCGGCCTGTGAGGGTGGATGGAGTATTCCGGACAGCGCCCCACTCTCAGGGTGTTGAGTGAGGGGGAGGGGAGTCTGAACAGGCTGGGGGTGCCGCGAGAATTCATCATGTCTCTCTGTCTCTCTCACACACACACAGCACAAGGCCTCCGCGGATGCGACCGACAGCCAGGGTCGAACAGGACTGCACCATGCAGGTCAGAGTTCGTTGTGTTAGTGTGTCTGTGCGTGTGTGCGACTGCGAGTGAAAGTGTGCGCGCATTGGGTGGCACAGTGGGGTTAGCACTGCTGCCTCACAGCTCCAGGGACCCGGGTTCGATTCCCGGCTCGGGTCACTGTCTGTGTGGAGTCTGCACATTCTCCCCGTGTCTGCGTGGGTTTCCTCCAGGTGCTCTGGTTTCCTCCACAGTCCAAAGATGTGTAGGTTAGGGTGGATTGGCCATGCTAAATTGTCCTTAGTGTCCAAAGATGTGCAGGTTAGGGTGAATTGGCCATGCTAAATTGTCCCTTAGTGTCCAAAGATGTGCAGGTTAGGTGGATTGGCCGTGCTAAATTGTCCCTTAGTGTCCAAAGATGTGTAGGTTAGGGTGGATTGGCCATGCTAAATTGCCCCTTAGTGTCCAAAGATGTGCAGGTTAGGGTGAATTGGCCATGCTAAATTGTCCCTTAGTGTCCAAAGATGTGTAGGTTAGGGTGGATTGGCCGGTGCTAAATTGTCCCTTAGTGTCCAAAGATGTGTAGGTTAGGGGGGATTGGCCATGCTAAATTGTCCCTTAGTGTCCAAAGATGTGTAGGTTAGGGGGGATTGGCCGTGCTAAATTGCCCCTTAGTGACAGGGGGACTAGCTTGGGTAAATGCACGGGGTTACGGGAATAGGGACAGGGTGGGATTGTGGTCGGTGCAGACTCGATGGGCCGAATGGCCTCCTTCTGCACTGTAGGGACTCTATGATTTCTGTGTGTGTGTGTGTGTGTGTGTGTGTGTGTCTCTGTCTCTGTCTCTGTCTGTCTGGCAGGTGTTCACCGAAACATAGCAACTAAATGCAGGATGAGGCCATTCAGTCCTTCCATCCTTCCCCCACCATTCATTTTGATCCTGGGCTGATCATCAAATTCAATATCCTGAACCCCCCCCCCATATCCCTCAATCCCTTTAGCCCCAAGAGCGATATCTAATTTCTTCCTGAAATCACACAACGTTTTGGCCGCAGCTACTTTCTGTGGGAGTGAATCCCACACGTTCCCCACCCTCCGCAGTGACTCACCAAGGCTCCTTCCACAGCACCTTCCAAACCCACCACCTCTACCATCTAGAAGGACAAGGGAGAGGGGGGCAGCAGACACACGGGGAACACCCCCACCTGCAAGCTCCCCCCTCTGAGCCACTCACCATCCCGACTGGGAAATATATCGGCCGTTCCTTCACTGTGGCTGGGGTCAAAATCCCAGAACTCCCTCCCTAACAGCACTGTGGGTGTACCTACCCCACACAGAGAGACTGACTGATGTCCAATAACAATCCCGGAACTCCCTCCCTAACAGCACTGTGGGTGTACCTACCCCACACAGAGAGACTGACTGATGTCCAATAACAATCCCGGAACTCCCTCCCTAACAGCACTGTGGGTGTACCTACCCCACACACGGGGGACTGACTGATGTCCAATAACAATCCCGGAACTCCCTCCCTAACAGCACTGTGGGTGTACCTACCCCACACACGGGGGACTGACTGATGTCCAATAACAATCCCGGAACTCCCTCCCTAACAGCACTGTGGGTGTACCTACCCCACACACACGGGGACTGACTGATGTCCAATAACAATCCTGGAACTCCCTCCCTAACAGCACTGTGGGTGTACCTACCCCACACACACGGGGACTGACTGATGTCCAATAACAATCCCGGAACTCCCTCCCTAACAGCACTGTGGGTGTACCTACCCAACACACGGGGACTGACTGATGTCCAATAACAATCCCGGAACTCCCTCCCTAACAGCACTGTGGGTGTACCTACCCCACACACAGGGACTGACTGATGTCCAATAACAATCCCGGAACTCCCTCCCTAACAGCACTGTGGGTGTACCTACCCCACACACAGGGACTGACTGATGTCCAATAACAATCCCGGAACTCCCTCCCTAACAGCACTGTGGGTGTACCTACCCCACACACAGGGACTGACTGATGTCCAATAACAATCCCGGAACTCCCTCCCTAACAGCACTGTGGGTGTACCTACCCCACACACGGGGACTGACTGATGTCCAATAACAATCCCGGAACTCCCTCCCTAACAGCACTGTGGGTGTACCTACCCCACGCACACGGGGACTGACTGATGTCCAATAACAATCCCGGAACTCCCTCCCTAACAGCACTGTGGGTGTACCTACCCCACGCACACGGGGACTGACTGATGTCCAATAACAATCCTGGAACTCCCTCCCTAACAGCACTGTGGGTGTACTTACCCCACACGGGGCTGCAGTGGGTTCACGATGGCAGTTCACCCACCACCCTCTTGAGGGGCAGTAAGGGATAGGGGGTAAATGTTGGGTCTAGCCAGTGACACCCACACGCCCGTGAATGAATATATCACAATATTGCAGAACGGTTAGAACTGCAGTGAGATGCAGTAAGACATAGGAGCAGAATGAGGCCACTCGGCCCATCGAGTCTGCTCCCCCATTCAATCATGGCTGATATTTTTCTCATCCCCCATTCTCCTGCCTTTTCCCCATAACCCCTGATCCCCTTATTAATCAGGAACCTATCTATCTCTGTCTTAAAGACACTCAGTGACCCGGCCTCCTCTGCGGCAAAGAGTTCCACAGATTCCCCACTCTCTGGCTGAAGAAATTCCTCCCCATCTCTGTTTTAAAGGATCGTCCCTTTAGCCTGAGGTTGTGCCCTCTCTGGTTCTAGTTTTTCCTACTAGTGGAAACATCCTCTCCACGTCCACTCTATCCAGGGCCTCGCAGTATCCTGTAAGTTTCAACAAGATCCCCCCTCATCCTTCTAAACTCCAACGAGTACAGACCCAGAGTCCTCAACCCGTTCCTCATCCGACAAGCTCTTCATTCCAGGGATCATTCTTGTGAACCTCCTCTGGACCCTTTCCAAGGTCCGGCACATCCTTCCTTAGATACGGGGCCCAAAACTGCTCACAATTCTCCCAATGGGGTCTGACCATTCAGCCCATCGAATCTGTACCTGTTGTTAACATCGATGTTGTTCTCTTTCTCTCTCACCAGCTATATCGGGATGTGTTTCGAGTGCCACTTTGCTCTGTGATTGTGGGGCCTCTGTTAACGCACTGGACAGGGTGAGTTACTCCGTAGGTGTCCGATATTCCCAGGAGCTGCCCATTGCAACCCTGTGGCAACAGGGAAGCAGTGTCCAGATACGTTTGGGGATGTTTGTGACATCACGGCGCAGACTCCCAAACTCATTCCAGAGAATCCGTGACGCAGGATCTCACTCACAGCACCATAACTGGGAGAGAGTCGGAGATAGGGAGAGATGGAGAGGCGGAGAGATAGAGACAAACAGGGAGAGACGGAGAGATGAGGGGACAGGGAGGGGAACAGACGGAGAGAGAGAGGGGGAGAGATGTTGAAAGAGGGAGAGATGGGGAGACGGGAAGACACAGTGGGGACAGAGGGAGAGATGGTGGGGGGAGAGAGAAGCTGAGACTAAGCGAAAAGAGAGAAAGAGAGAGACGGTGAAAAGAGGGAGAGATGGGGGGGGTAGGGGTGAGAGAGACCCTATCATTATGTCACTGACTGACCCCTTGATAGTAACCCTGGGGGTTACCATTGACCATCACTGAATCCCCCCCACTATCAACATCCTGGGGGTTACCATTGACCATCACTGAATCCCCCCCCCAACTATCAACATCCTGGGGGTTACCATTGACCATCACTGAATCCCCCCCCCCACTATCAACATCCTGGGGGTTACCATTGACCATCACTGAATCCCACCCCCCCACTATCAACATCCTGGGGGTTACCATTGACCAGAAACTGAACTGGACCCAGCCATATAAATACTGTGGCTCTCAGAGCAGGTCAGAGGCTGGGAATCCTGCGGAGAGTAACTCACCTCCTGACTCCCCCCAAAGCCTGTCCACCATCTACAAGGTCACAAGTCAGGAGTGTGATGGGACAATCTCCACTTGCCTGGATGAGTGCGGCTCCCAACAACACTCGAGAAGCTCGACACCATCCAGGACAAAGCAGCCCCGCTCGATCGACACGCTAACCACAAACACTCACTCCCTCCACCACCCACACAGCCGTGTGTACCATCTACAAGATGCCCCACAGTGACTCACCAAGGCTCCTTCCACAGCACCTTCCAAACCCACCACCTCTACCATCTAGAAGGACAAGGGGGGGGGCAGCAGACACATGGGGAACACCCCCACCTGCAAGTTCCCCCCTCTGAGCCACTCACCATCCCGACTGGGAAATATATCGGCCGTTCCTTCACTGTGGCTGGGGTCAAAATCCCGGAACTCCCTCCCTAACAGCACTGTGGGTGTACCTACCCCACACACGGGGACTGACTGATGTCCAATAACAATCCCGGAACTCCCTCCCTAACAGCACTGTGGGTGTACCTACCCCACACACGGGGACTGACTGATGTCCAATAACAATCCTGGAACTCCCTCCCTAACAGCACTGTGGGTGTACCTACCCCACACACGGGGACTGACTGATGTCCAATAACAATCCTGGAACTCCCTCCCTAACAGCACTGTGGGTGTACCTACCCCACACACAGGGACTGACTGATGTCCAATAACAATCCCGGAACTCCCTCCCTAACAGCACTATGGGTGTACCTACCCCACACACACGGGGACTGACTGATGTCCAATAACAATCCTGGAACTCCCTCCCTAACAGCGCTGTGGGTGTACCTACCCCACACACGGGGACTGACTGATGTCCAATAACAATCCCGGAACTCCCTCCCTAACAGCGCTGTGGGTGTACCTACCCCACACACGGGGACTGACTGATGTCCAATAACAATCCTGGAACTCCCTCCCTAACAGCACTGTGGGTGTACCTACCCCACACACGGGGGACTGACTGATGTCCAATAACAATCCCGGAACTCCCTCCCTAACAGCACTGTGGGTGTACCTACCCCACACACGGGGGACTGACTGATGTCCAATAACAATCCTGGAACTCCCTCCCTAACAGCACTGTGGGTGTACCTACCCCACACACGGGGGACTGACTGATGTCCAATAACAATCCCGGAACTCCCTCCCTAACAGCACTGTGGGTGTACCTACCCCACACACGGGGGACTGACTGATGTCCAATAACAATCCCGGAACTCCCTCCCTAACAGCACTGTGGGTGTGCCTACCCCACACACGGGGACTGCGCCGTGTTCACCCACTCCCTTCTGGGTGGATGGACTGACCCATGTCCCATTGTCCAGTTGGACCCCTGTAATGTAGCCCTTGTTTTTCAGGAGACTTTGACCCCTCTGATGTTGGCCGCTTGCGTGGGCCGGACCGAGATTTGCCAATTCCTGATCGAGCGCGGTGCACAAGTTAACCAAACAGACGCCAAACACAGGTACAACAACAACCACCAGGTAACCACAGACATTGCTGCATTTCGATAGCGCCCTTCTGTCTCGCGCTCTCTCTCTCCCTATTTTATTTGGTTTGATGAGATTTGATTTATTATTGTCACACGTATTGGGATGCAGTGAAAAGTATTGTTTCTTGCGCGCTATACAGACAAAGCATACTGTTCATAGAGAACGAAAGAAGATCCGATCGAGGGACGGGGTGAAACTGTGACTGTCTTTGGAGAGAAGCCCAGATGTGGACAGAGGGAAGGAGGGGAGTTCTGAATTACTGCAGGACCTAATGGGCTGAATGGCCTTCCTCCGCTCTCCGACAGTACAGTTTCCTTTCTCTCTCTGTCTCTCTCCCCCTATGTGTGTGTCTCTCCCTCCCTCTGTGTGTGTGTGTGTGTCTCTCCCTCCCTCTGTGTGTGTGTGTCTCTCCCTCCCTCTGTGTGTGTGTGTCTCTCCCTCCCTCTGTGTGTGTGTGTCTCTCCCTCCCTCTGTGTGTGTGTGTCTCTCCCTCCCTCTGTGTGTGTGTGTCTCTCCCTCCCTCTGTGTGTGTGTGTCTCTCCCTCCCTCTGTGTGTGTGTGTCTCTCCCTCCCTCTGTGTGTGAGTGTCTCTCCCTCCCTCTGTGTGTGAGTGTCTCTCCCTCCCTCTGTGTGTGTGTGTCTCTCCCTCCCTCTGTGTGTGTGTGTCTCTCCCTCCCTCTGTGTGTGTGTGTCTCTCCCTCCCTCTGTGCGTGTCTCTCCCTCCCTCTGTGTGTGTCTCTCTCCCTCCCTCTGTGCGTGTCTCTCCCTCCCTCTGTGTGTGTCTCTCTCCCTCCCTCTGTGCGTGTCTCTCCCTCCCTCTGTGTGTGTGTCTCTCCCTCCCTCTGTGCGTGTCTCTCCCTCCCTCTGTGTGTGTGTCTCTCCCTCCCTCTGTGCGTGTGTCTCTCCCTCCCTCTGTGTGTGTCTCTCCCTCCCTCTGTGTGTGTCTCTCCCTCCCTCTGTGTGTGTGTCTCTCCCTCCCTCTGTGTGTGTCTCTCCCTCCCTCTGTGTGCGTGTCTCTCCCTCCCTCTGTGCGTGTCTCTCCCTCCCTCTGTGTGTGTGTCTCTCCCTCCCTCTGTGCGTGTCTCTCCCTCCCTCTGTGCGTGTCTCTCCCTCCCTCTGTGCGTGTCTCTCCCTCCCTCTGTGTGTGTGTCTCTCCCTCCCTCTGTGCGTGTCTCTCCCTCCCTCTGTGTGTGTGTCTCTCCCTCCCTCTGTGCGTGTCTCTCCCTCCCTCTGTGCGTGTCTCTCCCTCCCTCTGTGTGCGTGTCTCTCTCCCTCTCTCTCTCTGTGCCTCTCTCTCTCTCTGTCTCTCTCTCTCTCTGTGTGTCTGTGTGTGTGTGTGTGTGTCTCTCTCCCACTGTGTGTGTGTGTCTCTCCCACTGTGTGTGTGTGTCTCTCTCCCACTGTGTGTGTGTGTCTCTCTCCCACTGTGTGTGTGTGTCTCTCCCACTGTGTGTGTGTCTGTGTCTCTGTCTCTGTGTGTGTGTCTGTGTGTGTGTGTGTGTCTGTGTGTGTGTGTGTGTCTCTGTGTGTGTGTGTGTGTGTGTCTCTCTCGCTCTCTGTGTGTCTGTCTCTCTCCCACTCTCTCTCTCTCTCTGTCACTCTGTCTGTCTGTGTGTGTGTCTCTGTCACTCTCTGTCTGTCACTCTCTGTCTGTCACTCTCTCCCCCCCTCTCTCTCTCTCTCTCTGTCTCTCTCTCTCTGTCTCTCTCCCTCTCTGTCTCTCTCTGTGTCTCAGTCTCCTGTTCCCCTCCCTGGTGGTGAAGAGGAGGGTAACCAGATTGATTCTGGGATGAACGGGTTGGTGTATGAGGAGAGATTAAACAGTTTGGGGCTTGTCCTCGCTGGAGTCTATAAGGATGAGAGGGAATCTGATTGAGGGATATAAAAGGGATTGATTTTTGATTTGATTTATTATTGTCACCTGTATTGGGATACAGTGAAAAGTATTGTTTCTTGCGCACTACACACACAAAACATACTGTTCATAGAGAAGGAAAGGAGAGGGTGCAGAATGTAGTGTTACAGTCACAGTGAGGGTGCAGAGAAAGATCAACTTAATGCGAGGTAGGTCCATTCAAAAGTCTGACAGCAGTATTTCCTCTCTCTGTGTCTCGGTGTAGGACGGCTCTGATCCTTGCCTGTGAGAGTGACTGTCCCGAGGTGGCTGAGCTCCTCCTCGGGGCCGGAGTAGACCCGGGAGTGACGGACATCACTGGCCGGAACGCTGCTCGCTACGCCCAGCTGTCCAGGAGCGAGAGACTGCGTTCCCTGATGCATGTGGCAGGTAAGTCTCTCTGAGCACAAACGACCCACTCCCTGGAGGGAGTTACAGAGATAGGGAGGGGGTGTAGGGGGCTGGAGGGGGTTACAGAGATAGGGAGGGGGTGTAGGGGGCTGGAGGGGGTTATAGAGATAGGGAGGGGGTGTAGGGGGCTGGAGGAGGTTACAGAGATAGGGAGGGGGTGTAGGGGCTGGAGGAGGTTACAGAGATAGGGAGGGAGACAGTGTAGAGGGAGCTTTACTCTGTATCTAACCCCGTGCTGTACCTGTCCTGGGAGTGTTTGATGGGGACAGTGTAGAGGGAGCTTTACTCTGTATCTAACCCCGTGCTGTACCTGTCCTGGGAGTGTTTGATGGTGGGACAGTGTAGAGGGAGCTTTACTCTGTATCTAACCCCGTGCTGTACCTGTCCTGGGAGTGTTTGATGGGGACAGTGTAGAGGGAGCTTTACTCTGTATCTAACCCCGTGCTGTACCTGTCCTGGGAGTGTTTGATGGGGGGGACAGTGTAGAGGGAGCTTTACTCTGTATCTAACCCCGTGCTGTACCTGTCCTGGGAGTGTTTGATGGGGGGACAGTGTAGAGGGAGCTTTACTCTGTATCTAACCCCGTGCTGTACCTGTCCTGGGAGTGTTTGATGGGGGGACAGTGTAGAGGGAGCTTTACTCTGTATCTAACCCCGTGCTGTACCTGTCCTGGGAATGTTTGATGGGGGGACAGTGTAGAGGGAGCTTTACCCTGTATCTAACCCCGTGCTGTACCTGTCCTGGGAGTGTTTGATGGGGGACAGTGTAGAGGAGAGGGGAAGAATAATGATCCCTTGGTGTGCGCGCTGCAGGGAAGGAGTTCCGTTCGCCGCACTGCTTGTGGGATCTTGCTTTGCGTGCTGGGAGTGGGTCTGCACTCCAACAGTGACCCACACTTGGGAAAAAATTCCTTCCCCCGCGCCTCACGGGGTTTGGGAATGGCGCAGTGGAGACGTCAGTCCTGACATTTTCCACTGGCCTCAATTTGACAGAAAGGTCGTGCGCCCAAACAGATGGCCTTCATCATCTCCCTGCTTCCCTCTTAACCAGGCCCGCCTGACATTTAGTTCATCCGATTACCATCGCGCCTGGCCCAACTCCAGGACATATTCCCAATCGCACACCGTTGCCCTGGCAACCCTGCCTAACTGCGGCCTAGTAGGCCTCTGGGGCCTAGAGTTCTCCATCCTCAAATGGGATCAAATCGCCAGTTGCGTGGATTTCTTAAATTCGGTTTTACTCATGCCGGCTGGGCCCGCATTGATTACCCATCCCTCGTTGCCCCTTGGAGGGGCAGTTCAGAGTCAACCACATTGGGTCTGGAGTCACATGTAGGCCAGACCGGGGTAAGGACGGCAGATTTCCTTCCCTAAAGGGAACCAGATGGGTTTTTCCCGACAATGGGTCATCAGTAGATTCTTAATTCCAGATATTTTTTATTGAATTCAAATTCCACCGTCTGCCGTGAGTGGGATTCGAACCCGGGTCCCCCAGAACATTAGCTGAGTTTCTGGATTAATAGTCTAGGGATAATACCACTCTGCCATCGCAGTGAAGAAAGTAAGATAACCTTGAAGCGTCCGGCAGCCACGGAATCGATCACAGGCCGTAGCGTCGCTGAGGCCTAGTCGGCAGGCTCCGAAAACGCCAACCCTAGTTGACCGCGCAAATTTGCCCCAGGCGCGACGGGACATCAGATGGAAAGAGTTGGCATTTGTATAGCGCCTTTAAGAACTGCAGGATGCCAGAGGCCTGTTAGCCATTTAAGCCTTTGTTTAACAAAGTGCAGTCACTGTTGCTCTGAAAGAAAGTCAGCAGCCAACTAGTGCACAGCAAGATCCCACCAGCAACAATCTGACAAAAGATTTATTCGTTTGACACCTCAATTTGATATTCAATTTGAAAGGCAAATTTTCCCGCAGTGCGGCGCTCCCTCGGCACCGACCCTCCCGCAGTGCGGCGCTCCCTCGGCACCGACCCTCCCACAGTGCGGCGCTCCCTGGGCACCGACCCTCCCACAGTGCGGCGCTCCCTGGGCACCGACCCTCCCACAGTGCGGCGCTCCCTCGGCACCGACCCTCCCACAGTGCGGCGCTCCCTCGGCACCGACCCTCCCACAGTGCGGCGCTCCCTCGGCACCGACCCTCCCACAGTGCGGCGCTCCCTCGGCACCGACCCCCCCACAGTGCGGCGCTCCCTCGGCACCGACCCTCCCACAGTGCGGCACTCCCTCAGCACCGACCCTCCCGCAGTGCGGCGCTCCCTCAGCACCGACCCTCCCGCAGTGCGGCGCTCCCTCAGCACCGACCCCCCCACAGTGCGGCGCTCCCTCGGCACCGACCCCCCCACAGTGCGGCGCTCCCTCGGCACCGACCCTCCCGCAGTGCGGCGCTCCCTCGGCACCGACCCTCCCACAGTGCGGCGCTCCCTCGGCACCGACCCTCCCACAGTGCGGCGCTCCCTCGGCACCGACCCTCCCACAATGCGGCGCTCCCTTGGCACCGACCCTCCCACAGTGCGGCGCTCCCTCAGCACCGACCCTCCCACAGTGCGGCGCTCCCTCGGCACTGCCCCAGCCATCCCTGACACCCTCTCCAGATCAGATTCCTCTTCTCTCCTCCCAGTCCGTATCCTAACATGTTGTGTTTTCCTTTTTCAGCACCTGGGAATTCTGTCGAGGTTCATTGTCAGGTAGGTGGAGACAGCGAGCTCCAACGTCCAATCAGCCCCTCTAATTTACCCTATCCCCTGCTAGCTGGCACAGAAGTGATGGACAGAATGGCCTCATTCTGGGCCAGAACGCTCTGTGACACTGGAGGAGGAGTGTGAGAGAGGGTTGGAGATGGGGAGGGGGATTGGGGGAGAATGTGGGACTGGCTCCCACGGGGGGAGTGGGGGGAGAATGTGGGACTCACTCCCACGGGGGGAGTTGGGGGGAGAATGTGGGACTGGCTCCCACGGGGGGAGTTGGGGGGAGAATGTGGGACTGGCTCCCACGGGGGGGTGACTTTGGTTGCGAGGTGGGTGGTGGTTAGAACAGGAGGAAGGGTACCAGCAGGAACTGGATGGGCTGCAGTGTACCCCACCTAATCCTGCCCACCTCCCCGCTTCTCATTCCCCACCCCTCAGGCACCAGGGGACTCCAGTAAACCGCCCGCCCCGCCGAGGGCAACGGCCTATCCCAAGGGCAGCGAGAAGGAGGAGGAGGAGGAGGAGAACGGGAGCGCTTCCCGCCAGGAGAGGGAGGAGATGGAGGAACTGCAGCGGGAGCTAGCCTGGAAGGCCCGGGAATGCGAGGCACTCGCGGAGGAACACGACCAGACGATACGGAGGCTGAGGGGCTGGCTGAGGGCGTCGGAGGGAGAGGAGGAGGAGGAGGAGGAGGAGGAAGTGGCCGCCCTACTGGATCGAGTGGAGGAGAGACTGAGGGGGCTGCTGGAGGGGAGGGGGCGGGAAGGAAAGGGGAAGAGGGCGCCCGGAGGAGGAGGAGGGAGCCAGGAGGGGGAGATGGAGGGACTGTGGGAGGAGAGGGGGGAGGAGATGGAGAGGTGGAGGGAGGGAATGGATAGGAGGGCGCTGGGAGGAGGAGGGAGATGGGAGGAGGAGGTGATGGAGAGGTGGAGGGAGGGAGCGGAGAAGAGGGCACTAGGAGGAGGAGGAGGGAGCCGGGAGGAGGAGATGGAGGGACTGTGGGAGGAGAGGGAAGAGGAGAGGTGGAGGGAGGGAGTGGATAAGGGGTCACTCGGAGGTGGAGGGAGCCAGGAGGAGATGGAGAGAATGCGGGAGGAGGGGATGGAGAGGTGGAGGGAGGGGGTGGAGAAGAGGGCGCTGGGAGGAGGAGGGAGCCTGGAGGAGATGGAGGGACTGGGGGAGGAGAGGGAAGAGGAGGTGGAGAGGTGGAGGGAGGGGGTGGAGAAGAGGGCGCTGGGAGGTGGAGGGAGCCTGGAGGAGGAGATGGAGAGCCTGCGGGAGGAGGGGATGGAGAGGTGGAGGGAGGGGGTGGAGGAGAGGGCGCTGGGAGGTGGAGGGAGCCTGGAGGAGGAGATGGAGAGCCTGCGGGAGGAGAGGGACAGACTGGCCCAGGAGAAGTGGCAGGCGGAGAGGCGGTTCGGAGAGCTGGAGGGGCACCTCGACAACGTGCGCGCCCTCATGTCACAGTATCGCCTCCGGAAGTGTTCGCAGAGTCGGCAGATCGAGGAGCTGGAGATCCAGGTGCTGGAACTGACGGCCAACAATGTGGAGCTGAGTGGCCTCATCAGGAACCTCCAGCAGGATCTGAAGGACAGGAGTAGCAAACCGCCAGCAGGGGGTGTCCCCCCCTCCCCGGGCAGGGTCTCAGACACCTCCGAGGGGGCGTTGGCGGAGCTGAGGGAGCAGCGCGAAACGTGGCGTACAGCCAACACTGCCCTCACTGGCCAGATACAGGTGCTGCAGGAGGAACTGGACAGGCTGAGGGCCGGCGTCCCGGATGGGGGGGCCACCCAGGAGTCCCCCTCAGGGCGGGACGACCCAGACGACGGTCGCCCCCCCGTCCCGGGAGACGGAGGGAGGTTCGGCCGAGCCGGGGACGGAGCGATTGCCTGCGGAGGCACGGGGACTGCGGGACGGGAGTCACGAGGAGGATGCGGAGGGTCTGGGAAGTGAGGGAGTTAACACCAACCTCCGTTCGCTGGAGGTTGCCCTCGAGGAGACGGAGCAGGTTGAGGAGCCCAGGGACTCGCAACAGGGCCGAGGGGAGGGCAGTGTGCATTCCCAGCCAGGTGCTAGTGGACAGTCAACTGCAGAGTCTCCGGCAGAAATGTGAGAATCTGGAACCTCCGGCTCAAGGAGGAAATGGAAAGGAATTCCCGATCCTCCACAGCACAAGAGGAACTGGTAAATCATTTGCTGCACTGTGGGAGGGTCGGTGCTGAGGGAGCGCCGCACTGCGGGAGGGTCAGTGCCGAGGGAGCGCCGCACTGCCGGAGGGTCGGTGCCGAGGGAGCGCCACACTGTGGGAGGGTCGGTGCCGAGGGAGCGCCGCACTGTGGGAGGGTCGGTGCTGAGGGAGCGCCGCACTGCGGGAGGGTCGGTGCTGAGGGAGCGCCGCACTGTGGGAGGGTCGGTGCTGAGGGAGCGCCGCACTGCGGGAGGGTCGGTGCTGAGGGAGCGCCGCACTGCGGGAGGGTCAGTGCCCGAGGGAGCGCCGCACTGCGGGAGGGTCAGTGCCGAGGGAGCGCCGCACTGCGGGAGGGTCGGTGCCGAGGGAGCGCCACACTGCGGGAGGGTCGGTGCCGAGGGAGCGGCCACACTGTGGGAGGGTCGGTGCCGAGGGAGCGCCGCACTGTGGGAGGGTCGGTGCCGAGGGAGCGCCGCACTGTGGGAGGGTCGGTGCTGAGGGAGCGCCGCACTGCGGGAGGGTCGGTGCTGAGGGAGCGCCGCACTGTGGAGGGTCGGTGCTGAGGGAGCGCCGCACTGCGGGAGGGTCGGTGCCGAGGGAGCGCCGCACTGTGGGAGGGTCGGTGCTGAGGGAGCGCCGCACTGTGGGAGGGTCGGTGCTGAGGGAGCGCCGCACTGCGGGAGGGTCGGTGCTGAGGGAGCGCCGCACTGCGGGAGGGTCAGTGCCGAGGGAGCGCCGCACTGCGGGAGGGTCGGTGCCGAGGGAGCGCCGCACTGCGGGAGGGTCGGTGCCGAGGGAGCGCCGCACTGTGGGAGGGTCCGTGCCGAGGGAGCGCCGCACTGCGGGAGAGTCAGGGCCGAGGGAGCGCCGCACTGCGGGAGGGTCGGTGCCGAGGGAGCGCTGCACTGCGGGAGGGTCGGTGCCGAGGGAGCGCCGCACTGCGGGAGGGTCAGTGCCGAGGGAGCGCCGCACTGCGTGAGGGTCGGGTGCCGAGGGAGCGCCGCACTGCGGGAGGGTCGGTGCCGAGGGAGCGCCGCACTGCGGGAGAGTCAGGGCCGAGGGAGCGCCGCACTGCGGGGAGGGTCGGTGCCGAGGGAGCGCCGCACTGCGGGGAGGGTCGGTGCCGAGGGAGCGCTGCACTGCGGGGAGGGTTGGTGCTGAGGGAGCGCCGCACTGCGGGAGGGTCTTCACTCGGAGGGTGGTGGGGGGTGGCTGTTGTGTCTCAGTTATTGGGTTGAGCCAAGGAGAGTTCGATTGGAGTATTGGGCGTTGTTGTGGGGGGTGGATGGGAAGTCGGGCTGTGTTAGGAGACCTTACTGAATGGGATAGCAGGCTTGAGGGGCCGAATTGCCTCCTCTTCACTCTTAAAGATCTCTAATGGAGCGAAACACTGAGTGTGAGTGAGATGTGTCTAAGTACCCCCTTGTTTTACAGACCTCTTTCCCCTCTGGAGTGTAGGAGGATGAGGGGGTGACCTTATTGAGGTTTGTAAAATCATGAGGGGCTGAGATTGGGTGAATCGCTGGGGTCTGTTCCCCCAGGGTAGGGGGAATCCAAAACTGGAGGGCAGGGGGTTAAGGTGAGAGGGGGAAAGGGGGGACCCGAGGGGTAACTGTTTCCACCCAGAGGGTGGTGAGTGTGTGGAATGAGCTGGGGGGTGGAGTAGAGGTGGGACAAGGACAACATTTAAAAGACATTTGGGCAGGTACACGGATAGGGAAAGGTTTCGAGGGAGATGGGGCCACACACAGGCAAATGGGACTAGTTCAGAGTAGGAAACATGGCCAGCACAGTGGAGTTGGGCCGAATGGCCTGTTTCCCTGCTGGGTATCTCTGTGACAAAGATGTGCAGGTTAGGGGGATTGGCCATGATAAATTGCCCCTTTGTGTCCAAAGATGTGCAGGTTAGAAACATAAGAAATAGGAGCAGGAGTAGGCCATCTAGCCCTTCGAGCCTGCCCCGCCATTCAATAAGATCACGGCTGATCTGAAGTGGATCAGTTCCACTTTCCCACTTTCTCTCCATAACCCTTAATTCCCTTGTCTATCAGAAACCTATCTACCCGTGACTTAAATATATTTAGCGAGGCAGCCTCCACCACTTCAACGGGCAGAGAATTCCAGAGATTCA
The DNA here is from genome assembly GCF_965287045.1 of Carcharhinus amblyrhynchos. Lineage (NCBI taxonomy): Eukaryota > Metazoa > Chordata > Chondrichthyes > Carcharhiniformes > Carcharhinidae > Carcharhinus > Carcharhinus amblyrhynchos. Next base: position 16,578 of record NW_027650797.1, read on the forward strand.
CCACCCTTTGAGTGAAGAAGTTCCTCCTCAACTCCGATCTAAACTGCCCCCCCTTATCTTGAGGCTGTGCCCTCTAGTCCTGCTGTCCTTTCTAAGCAGGAAGAATCTCTCTACCTCTACCCTATCCATCCCCTTCATTATCTTATACGTCTCTATAAGATCCCCCCTCATCCTTCTAAACTCCAACGAGTACAGACCCAGTCTATTTAGTCTCTCTTCATAGTCCAACCCCTCATCTCCGGTATCAGCCTAGTGAACCTCCTCTGCACTCCCTCCAAGGCCAATATATCCTTGCGTAAGTGCAGCGATCAAAACTGCACACAGTTTTGTGCAGGTTAGGGTGGATTGGTCATGCTAAATTGCCCCTTAGTGTCCAAAGATGTGCAGGTTAGGGTGGATTGGCCATGGTAAATTGCCCCTTAGTGTCCAAAGATGTGCAGGTTAGGGTGGATTGGCCATGCTAAATTGCCCCTTAGTGTCCAAAGATGTGCAGGTTAGGGTGGATTGGCCATGCTAAATTGCCCCTTAGTGTCCAAAGATGTGCAGGTTAGGGTGGATTGGCCATGCTAAATTGCCCCTTAGTGTCCAAAGATGTGTAGGTTAGGGTGGATTGGCCTTGCTAAATTGTCCCTTAGTGTCCAAAGATGTGTAGGTTAGGGTGGATTGGCCGTGCTAAATTGTCCCTTAGTGTCCAAAGATGTGTAGGTTAGGGTGGATTGGCCGTGCTAAATTGTCCCTTAGTGTCCAAAGATGTGCAGGTTAGGGTGGATTGGCCATGCTAAATTGCCCCTTAGTGTCCAGAGATGTGCAGGTTAGGGTGGATTGACCATGCTAAATTGTCCCTTAGTGTCCAGAGATGTGCAGGTTAGGGTGGATTGGCCATGCTAAATTGCCCCTTAGTGTCCAAAGATGTGCAGGTTAGGGTGGATTGGCCATGCTAAATTGTCCCTTAGTGTCCAAAGATGTGCAGGTTAGGGTGGATTGGCCATGCTAAATTGCCCCTTAGTGTCCAAAGATGTGCAGGTTAGGGGGATTGGCCATGCTAAATTGCCCCTTAGTGTCCAGAGATGTGTAGGTTAGGGTGGATTGGCCATGCTAAATTGTCCCTTAGTGTGAGTGGGGTAAATCTATGGGGTTGTGGGGACAGTGTGGGTCGGTGCAGACCCCATGAGCTGAGTGGCCTCCTTCTGCTCCGTAGGGATTCTCTGGCAGTGAACGAAATCCACAGTTAATTCACTCCGGGATCCCCACCAGCAAGTTCTGGAAAATGTAAACTTCTTGTTGAGAAACAGCTGTTCCTCTTTTCCAATTTCCGAGGGTTTAATTAGTTCCCTCTTTGATCCGGTCGCTGAAAATAGGATTGTGGAAATGTTTGCCCTCCTGGGAGGCCTGGGCTCCGTAAATCTGACAATGTTTATCAACAGACTCACTGCAGCGCACTGCCACGTCTCTCACTCCCAGCCTCGCTTCCTCCCACCCCCCCTAGCCCCAGGAATTTACAGTCCCAGTGTCCTCCCCACTCTACTTAAAATCTCGACCCTCCCTGGGAAGTGTAGTTCCCCGCAGTGTAGTGCCAACAACAACTCTCCTTTACATAGCCCCGTCAACACACTGACTTTTCCCCCAGGCCCCTCACTGGAGGGTCCAATAGGGATTTGACCTGGAGTTCCATTGGGGAAATATCACAGACAGGGAGCAAAAACTTGGGCAAAGAGGGCAGAATAAAGGAACGTCTTAAAGGAGAGACAGGGTCAGAGAGAGAGACAGAGACACAGAGAGAGAGAGAGAGAGAGAGACACAGGGACACAGAGAGAGAGAGACACGGAGACACAGAGAGAGAGAGAGACACAGAGAGACAGAGATACAGAGAGAGAGAGACACAGAGGGAGAGGGAGAAAGACAGACCCAGATAGAAAGGCAGATACATTGAGGGGGGCAGAGAGAGAGGTGGAGGGGTTTAGGGAGGGAATTCCAGAGCTTAGGGCCCCCCCCCCAGGCAGCTGAAGGCACGGCCCCCAATGGCGGAGCGATGGGAATCGGGGGATGCTCGAGAGGCCGGAATTGGAGGAACTCAGAGATCTCGGAGGGTTGTAGGGGCTGGAGGAGGTTACAGAGATAGGGAGGGGGTGTGTAGGGGGCTGGAGGGGGTTACAGAGATAGGGAGGGGGGTGTAGGGGGCTGGAGGGGGTTACAGAGTTAGGGAGGGGGGTGTAGGGGGCTGGAGGAGGTTACAGAGATAGGGAGGGGGTGTAGGGGACTGGAGGGGGTTACAGAGATAGGGAGGGAGGTGTAGGGGGCTGGAGGGGGTTACAGAGATAGGGAGGGGGTGTAGGGGGCTGGAGGGGGTTACAGAGATAGGGAGGGGGTGTAGGGGGCTGGAGGAGGTTACAGAGATAGGGAGGGGGTGTAGGGGGCTGGAGGGGGTTACAGAGATAGGGAGGGGGGTGTAGGGGACTGGAGGGAGTTACAGAGATAGGGAGGGGGGTGTAGGGGGCTGGAGGAGGTTACAGAGATAGGGAGGGGGTGTAGGGGGCTGGAGGGGGTTACAGAGATAGGGAGGGGGGTGTAGGGGACTGGAGGGAGTTACAGAGATAGGGAGGGGGGTGTAGGGGACTGGAGGGAGTTACAGAGATAGGGAGGGGGGTGTAGGGGACTGGAGGGAGTTACAGAGATAGGGAGGGGGGTGTAGGGGGCTGGAGGAGGTTACAGAGATAGGGAGGTGGTGTAGGGGGCTGGAGGGGGTTACAGAGATAGGGAGGGGGTGTAGGGGGCTGGAGGGGGTTACAGAGATAGGGAGGGGGTGTAGGGGCTGGAGGGGGTTACAGAGATAGGGAGGGGGTGTAGGGGGCTGGAGGAGGTTACAGAGATAGGGAGGGGGTGTAGGGGGCTGGAGGGGGTTACAGAGATAGGGAGGGGGTGTAGGGGGCTGGAGGAGGTTACAGAGATAGGGAGGGGGTGTAGGGGGCTGGAGGGGGTTACAGAGATAGGGAGGGGGTGTAGGGGGCTGGAGGGGGTTACAGAGATAGGGAGGGGGTGTAGGGGGCTGGAGGGGGTTACAGAGATAGGGAGGGGGTGTAGGGGGCTGGAGGGGGTTACAGAGATAGGGAGGGAGGTGTAGGGGGCTGGAGGGGGTTACAGAGATAGGGAGGGGGTGTAGGGGGCTGGAGGGGGTTACAGAGATAGGGAGGGGGGTGTAGGGGACTGGAGGGAGTTACAGAGATAGGGAGGGGGGTGTAGGGGGCTGGAGGAGGTTACAGAGATAGGGAGGGGGTGTAGGGGGCTGGAGGGGGTTACAGAGATAGGGAGGGGGTGTAGGGGGCTGGAGGGGGTTACAGAGATAGGGAGGGGGTGTAGGGGCTGGAGGGGGTTACAGAGATAGGGAGGGGGTGTAGGGGGCTGGAGGAGGTTACAGAGATAGGGAGGGGGTGTAGGGGCTGGAGGGGGTTACAGAGATAGGGAGGGAGGTGTAGGGGGCTGGAGGGGGTTACAGAGATAGGGAGGGGGGTGTAGGGGGCTGGAGGGGGTTACAGAGATAGGGAGGGGGTGTAGGGGCTGGAGGAGAAGAGAGGGACTTAAATTAGCGGTACCTTAGCACAGTGGGTTAGCGCTGCTGCCTCACAGTGCCAGGGTCCCAGGTTCAATTCCCGGCTCGGGTCACTGTCTGTGTGGAGTCTGCACGTTACCCCCGTGTCTGCGTGGGTTTCTTCCGGGTGCTCCAGTTTCCTCCCACAGTCCAAAAGATGTGCAGGTTAGGGTGGATTGGCCGTGCTAAATTGTCCCCTTAGTGTCCAAAGATGTGCAGGTTAGGGTGGATTGGCCATGCTAAATTGTCCCTTAGTGTCCAAAGATGTGTAGGTTAGGGGGATTGGCCATGCTAAATTGCCCCTTAGTGTCCAAAGATGTGCAGGTTAGGGTGGATTGGCCATGCTAAATTGTCCCTTAGTGTCCAAAGATGTGTAGGTTAGGGGGATTGGCCATGCTAAATTGCCCCTTAGTGTCCAAAGATGTGTAGGTTAGGGGGATTGGCCATGCTAAATTTTCCCTTAGTGTCCAAAGATGTGTAGGTTAGGGGGATTGGCCATGCTAAATTGTCCCTTAGTGTCCAAAGATGTGTAGGTTAGGGTGGATTGGCCATGCTAAATTGCCCCTTAGTGTCCAAAGATGTGTAGGTTAGGGTGGATTGGCCGTGCTAAATTGCCCCTTAGTGTCCAAAGATGTGTAGGTTAGGGTGGATTGGCCGTGCTAAATTGTCCCTTAGTGTCCAAAGATGTGCGGGTTAGGGTGGATGAGTGGGTGTGAATATGTGGGGTTACAGGGATTATCGGGTCTCAGTGAGACTCTCTCTGTGGGAGAGTCGGTGCGGAGCTGACGGGCCGAATGGCCTCCTGCGAGGTAAGGGGTTCACTGTCGCTTTGTTGTCCCCTCAGATTGGCCGGATGTTGGAGGAAGTGCAGAGGGTGGATGTGGAACGGGAAGCGTGCCAGCGGCAGTGTCACCGTGCGGAGCGCAGGCTGCAGGTCAGTCCATCCAGACCTCGAGTCGCTGGGTCAACCAAACACAGGGGAGAGGCAGCCACCGGGGCGGGGGGGTCCTTGATTATGCCGGCTGCTTTTCCCCGAGGCAGCGGGAAGTGTAGACGGAGTCAATGGATGGGAGGCTGGTTTGCGTGATGGATTGGGCTACATTCACCACCCTATCTAGCTGGTCTGTGCCCCTCATTATTTTATAGACCTCTATAAGATCATCCCTCAGCCTCCTACACTCCAGAGGAAAAAGTCCCAGTCTATCCAGCCTCTCCTTATAACTCAATCCATCGAGTCCCGGGAGCATCCTAGTAAATCTTTTCTGCACTCTTTCTAGTTTAATAATATCCTTTCTATAATAGGGTGACCAGAACTGTACACAGTATTCCAAGTGTGGCCTTACCAATGTCTTGTACAACTTCAACAAGACGTCCCAACTCCTGTATTCAATGTTCTGACCGATGAAACGAGGGCCTCCGTTGATTGCCCGCTCTCTGACTGAACGAGTCACTCATTTCCGGGGGGAAATTCGGATTCCTAATTCCCCCTGGGAATGAGTGTCTCGCTCGGTACCAATTGCCCCCAATGATGCCCCCCTGCCCTCCCCCACAGACCCACATCCCTCAATCAAAAGAAATAAACCCACTTCACTCCCCTCGTTGAGTTGTTGGGACCTGCGTCTACCTCAGGTACAGGCCTTGGAGACTGCTAGGCTGTGGTCTGGTTGCCACTGTCTCCGGGGGGTTGGGGGGAAGGGGAGACGGATCTGTCCGATAAAAGGTTTTTCTCCCTTCGCTGTAGGCCGATTTCCAATTCTTTCCCTGTCTTTCTCATTCCAGGAGCAACAGGAAGAACACCAGCGTGTGATCTCCATCTACCGAACACACCTCCTCAGTGCTGCTCAGGTAAGGAGGAATCTACGGGAAGGGATAGGAGCAGAATGAGGCCACTCAGCCCATCTGCTCCCCCATTCAATCATGGCTGATATTTTTCTCATCCCCCATTCTCCTGCCTTTTCCCCATAACCCCCGATCCCCTTATTAATCAGGAACCTATCTATCTCTGTCTTAAAGACACTCAGTGACCCGGCCTCCTCTGCAGCAAAGAGTTCCACAGATTCCCCACTCTCCGGCTGAAGAAATTCCTCCTCATCTCTGTTTTAAAGGATCGTCCCTTTAGCCTGAGGTTGTGCCCCCTCTGGTTCTAGTTTTTCCTACTAGTGGAAACATCCTCTCCATGTCCACTCTATCCAGGGCCTCGCAGTATCCTGTAAGTTTCAATAAGATCCCCCCCCATCCTTCTAAACTCCAACGAGTACAGACCCAGAGTCCTCAACCCGTTCCTCATCTGACATGACATCAATCCCTCCCCAGGAATGCAAGCATCAAACACTCCCAGGACAGGTACAGCACGGGGTTAGATACAGAGTAAAGCTCCCTCTACACTGTCCCCATCAAACACTCCCAGGACAGGTACAGCACGGGGTTAGATACAGAGTAAAGCTCCCTCTACACTGTCCCCCCATCAAACACTCCCAGGACAGGTACAGCACGGGGTTAGATACAGAGTAAAGCTCCCTCTACACTGTTCCCCATCAAACACTCCCAGGACAGGTACAGCACGGGGTTAGATACAGAGTAAAGCTCCCTCTACACTGTTCCCCCATCAAACACTCCCAGGACAGGTACAGCACGGGGTTAGATACAGAGTAAAGCTCCCTCTACACTGTCCCCCCATCAAACACTCCCAGGACAGGTACAGCACGGGGTTAGATACAGAGTAAAGCTCCCTCTACACTGTCCCCATCAAACACTCCCAGGACAGGTACAGCACGGGGTTAGATACAGAGTAAAGCTCCCTCTACACTGTCCCCCCATCAAACACTCCCAGGACAGGTACAGCACGGGGTTAGATACAGAGTAAAGCTCCCTCTACACTGTCCCCCCATCAAACACTCCCAGGACAGGTACAGCACGGGGTTAGATACAGAGTAAAGCTCCCTCTACACTGTCCCCATCAAACACTCCCAGGACAGGTACAGCACGGGGTTAGATACAGAGTAAAGCTCCCTCTACACTGTCCCCCCATCAAACACTCCCAGGACAGGTACAGCACGGGGTTAGATACAGAGTAAAGCTCCCTCTACACTGTCCCCCATCAAACACTCCCAGGACAGGTACAGCACGGGGTTAGATACAGAGTAAAGCTCCCTCTACACTGTCCCCCCATCAAACACTCCCAGGACAGGTACAGCACGGGGTTAGATACAGAGTAAAGCTCCCTCTACACTGTCCCCCCATCAAACACTCCCAGGACAGGTACAGCACGGGGTTAGATACAGAGTAAAGCTCCCTCTACACTGTCCCCATCAAACACTCCCAGGACAGGTACAGCACGGGGTTAGATACAGAGTAAAGCTCCCTCTACACTGTCCCCCCATCAAACACTCCCAGGACAGGTACAGCACGGGGTTAGATACAGAGTGAAGATGTTGTGATATTTTGGGGAGATTTATCTTGGGTAAGTTCAGGTTCCTGAGACGATGCGTTGGAACGGGGCAGTGGGGGAACGAGTGGGGCTGGTTGGGGGTTGACCATTTAGGATGGAGGTGAGGAGACATTTCTTCACCCCGGTGAGCCTGTGGGATTCATTCCCAGAGGAAGGAGTTGATGCCAAAACATGGAACGTGCTCAGGAGGAGGCTGGATATGGCACTGGGGGGGAGGCGGGGGGTGGTGAGCGGGATCAAGGGGGAGGAAGCAGGATGAGGCGATTGAGTTGGGTGATCGGCCATGATGAATGGGCGGGAGCGGGCTCGATGGGCCGAATGGCCTCCCCCCCCTTCTGCTACGTTTGTGTCTGTCTCTGTTGCAGGGCCTGATGGATGAGGAGGTGTTCCTGGTCCTCAGTGGGATTTGGAAGCTGCAGCAGGATTTGTCGTGCCGGGAAGGAGTGGAGGAGGCGGAGGCTCCGTCATTCCGGGGTGGCAGCGGTGGGGGGCGCCTGGCAGTCGAGGGCACCGTGTTCTCCGAGAGCTGAGGGCGGCCACCTTCACCCCGGTGCCCCCTCCCACTGCTCCCCGTCTCCGCCGTCCTGTGAGATTGGATTTTTCCGAGACCCTTCAGCCCGGCTTTGCCGTTCCACACCTTCTGTCCCTCCGCCTTCGCCCAAAAAAAAAATGCCTGGCCCCGTGGGCACAAACTCAGTGGCACTGGCAGGGGCAGTGGCGGGCGAGGAGGGGTTCTCAAGCACATGCCCCCTCCCTCCCCAACCTCCACCATCCCGTCCCCCACAAATCTGGGACCCAGACAGTTCAGCTGATGTTGACGTCAGGCGGGTGGGTGGGTGGGTGGAGAGAGGGGAACACTCCGACACACCAAACCCGAACCCCAGACGAGCGAAAACCATCTCCTTTTACCACCCCACTCCCAGTGTGTACATAAGAACTGTGAGCAGGAGTGGGCCACTCCGCCCCTCGAGCCCTGCTCCCCCATTCAATAAGATCACGGCTGATCTTCTCATGGACTCAGCTCCACTTACCCGCCCGCTCCCCTTAATTCCTTTACTGTTCAAAAATCTATCTGTCCTCGCCTTAGAAACATTCAATGAGGGAGCCTCAACTGGGCAGGGAATTCCACAGATTCACAACCCTTTGTGTGAAGAAGTTCCTCCTCAACTCAGTCCTAAATCTGCTCCCCCTTATTTTGAGACCATGCCCCCTAGTTCTAGTTTCACCCCCCAGTGGAAACAACTTCCCTGCTTCTATCTTATCTATTCCCTTCATAATCTTATATGTTTCTATAAGATCTCCCCTCATTCTTCTGAATTCCAATGAGTATAGCCCCAGTCCACTCAGTCTCTCCTCATAAACCAACCCTCTCAACTCCAGAATCAACCTAGTGAATCTCCTCTGCACCCCCTCCAGTGCCAGTATATCCTTTCTCAAGTAAGGAGACCAAAACTGTACACAGTAACTCCAGGCGTGGCCTCACCAGCACCTTATACAGCTGCAACATAACCTCACTGTTTTTAAACTCCATCCCTCTGGCAATGAAGGACAAAATTCCATTTTCCTTCTTCATTACCTGCTGCACCTGCAAACCAACTCCTTGAGATTCCTGCACAAGGACACCCAGGTCCCTCTGCACAGCAGCATGCTGCAATTTGTTACCATTTAAATAATAGTCCATTTTGCTGTTATTCTGACCAAAATGGATGGTCTCACATTCACCAACATTGTACTCCATCTGCCAGGCCCTCCCCCACTCACTTAGACTATCTATAACCCTTTGCAGACTCTCAGCGTCCTCTGCACACTTTGCTCTGCCACCCATCTTAGTGTCATCTCTGAATTTTGACACACGACCCTTGGTCCCCAACTCCAAATCATCGATGTAAATCATAAACAATTGTGGTCCAACACTGATCCCTGAGACACACCCACTAGTCACTGATCACCAGCCAAAAAAACACCCATTTACCCCCACTCTTTGCTTTCCATTAGTTAACTAGTTCCAACTTAAGCAATATTCCTCATAGACTTAAACACCTCTTAAACATGATCCCTGAGGCATACCATTAGTCACTGATCGCCAACTAGAAAAACACCCACTTACCCCCATTCTTTGCTTTCTGTTAGTTAATGTAGTGTACTGTTAGTTAGTGTACTGTACATCAATCCTAGACTGGTGTCATTGTTTGTTCCAAGAAGGGTAGGCCTCGTGTCACCCCTGACTGCCCTGGTCCCCGTTTTAAGGTCATGGTCCCCCCCCCAACCTTTAATCCCTCTGTCCCCATCCTATCATACAAAGAACACAGCACAGGAACAGGCCCTTCGGCCCTCCAAGCCTGTGCCGACCACGATGCCTGCCTGAACTGTACGCAGTTACAGAATCTACATCCTTCCATTCCATCCTATTCATGTATTCGCCTAAATGCCCCTTACGTCGTACCTGCTCCCACCACCTCCCATCCATTGACTCCGTCTACACTTCCCGCTGCCTCGGGGAAAAGCAGCCGGTATAATCAAGGACCCCCCCCCCACCCCGACACCCCGGACATTCTCTCTTCCACCTTCTTCCATCAGGGAAAAAGATACAAAAGTCTGAGGTCCCGTACCGACCGACTCAAGAACAGCTTCTTCCCTGCTGCTGTCAGACTTTTGAATGGACCTACCTCGCATTAAGCTGATCTTTCTCTACACCCTCGCTATGACTGTAACACTACATTCTGCACCCTCTCCTTTCCTTCTCTATGAACGGTATGCTTTGTCTGTATAGTGCGCAAGAAACAATATTTTTCATTATATCCAAATACGTGACAATAAGTCAAATCTATATACTCTATGAACGGTATGCTTTGTATAGTGCACAAGAAACAATAATTTTCACTGTGTCCTGATACATGTGACAATAATAAATCAAATCAAAATTGATGATAGTTGTCACAGTCACAGTTACAGGCACTAGTTTGCAATTCCAGATGTTGTTGTTTTGTGAATTGAGGTCCCTTTAAAAGCTAGTTATATGTCAATGTTTAAAATACAGGTGCATACAGGGTACACAGAGTGCAACATTTTTAACGAGGACTTGCATCAGGGTTGCTTTGGCAACAGGCTTTGCAGGCTTTTGCATTTTGGCACCCCTTAAATCCCCAGTGTTAACAGATTGCGAAACGAGGTTTTCCTCTATGGGTAACTGGGCATGGCTTATCAATGGGGAAATCAGCCTTGGTATCGTAACAATGAATTAAATTCCCACGGGCTGCCCGGAGCGGGATTTGAGGCTATGTTTCCACCAGGCCTTAAATAGTTTCCGTTGCTGGTGGTCCATCCCATCTGATACGCTCAGGAGCTCACCTGGAAAAGGTAAGATCTTAACCTCATTATCGCGATGGCTGTAAGTTAGAAGAGGGGAGTATGCAGAGGGATCTGGGTGTTCTGGTGCACCAGTGTGAAATTGTACGAATGATGTAATGGCATGATGGGACAACTGATCGACTATTTGGTACAAAGTAAGGAAAGCTGACCAAGCTATTCCAAAATGCCTGACCCCTGTAAGACCTGACAAAGCTGACTCCACATAAGAACATAAAAACTAGGAGCAGGAGTAGGCCATCTAGCCCCTCGAGCCTCGAGCCTGCCCCACCATTCAATAAGATCATGGCTGATCTGAAGTGGATCAGTTCCACTTACCCACCTGCTCCCCATAACCCTTAATTCCCTTATCTATCAGAAATCTATCCACCTGTCACTTAAACATATTCAATGAGGTAGCTTCCATCACTTCAACGGGCAGAGAATTCCAGAGACTCACTACCCTCTGAGAGAAGAAGTTCCTCCTCAACTCTGTTCTAAATTGACTCCCCCTTATTTTGAGGCTGTGCCCTCCAGTTCTGGTTTCCTTTCTAAGCGGGAAGAATCGCTCTACCTCTACCCTACCCATCCCCTTCATTATCTTATACGTCTCTATAAGATCCCCCCTCATCCTTCTAAACTCCAACGAGTACAGACCCAGTCGATTTAGTCTCTCTTCATTGTCCAACCCCCTCATCTCCGGTATCAGCCTGGTGAACCTCCTCTGCACCCCCTCCAAGGCCAATATATCCTTTCGCAAACACGGGGACCAAAACTGCACACAGTACTCCAGCTGCGGCCTCACCTAAGACATGGATAAACCCGGAGAAGGTTAAGACCTGATGAGGTGGGCTCTGCATGACCTAGGGGTGTATGAGTAAGACACGGTCAGGGATGAAGGAGTCACCGACCTCCTTCTGTTCTATCAAAGGACAAGATAAAGGTATGAATGACGAGACAGAGAGTTCAGCAGGTTGTACCATGATTTCTGATATTGTTTACGATGCTTCACGTCGTTAGTGTGCGCTTAAACTGGACCCATTGACGAGCAACACGACAGCTCAGTGACTGTTTGCTGTGCAGTTACAGGGACCCGGGTCGGATCTCCAGCTTGGGTCGGTGTCTGTGGGAGTTTGCACATTCTCCCCGTGTCTGCATGGGTTTCCTCCAGGCGCTCCGGTTTCCTCCCACACCCCAAAAACGTGCCTTTTAGGCTGATTGGTGTCAATAAATTGTCCCTGAATTGGATCTCCCATATTGTGGCGCACATATAATTCCCAAAATTTCCATCCCCTTGATTGTGGAGTCCACTAGAGGTAAACAAAAGTCGGAGGTAGAAGGAGGATTGGAACGAGGCACTCACTGAGGGTTAAAATGGGCAGCGTGGGCTTGTCGGGCCGAAGGGCCTGTCTCCTGTGCTGTTCGTTGTTCTATTACTGATCCCATTCCTGAACAAGCTCTGCTCACACAGACAGATAATGATGATGTACAAATGCTGAACTGATTCTTTCTGTAAGCACGTCGTAACGACTGCTCTCCAAACTCAAGTTACTGCCACCACCGCGTGCAGTCTTTCGGAGCTCAAGACTAAGTTATTTTGCCAGAATTAGTTTTGTTGAGTCTTTCTGTTAACAGTCGAGAAGCAGGAAAGTTTCCACTTCAACACCAGTCACTGAAGGTAAGCGTGCAGGTGCAGCAGGCGGTAAAGGCGGCAAATGGTATGTTGGCTTTCACTGCAAGAGGTTTGGAGTACAGGAGCAGGGATGGGTTATATAGGGTCTTGGTGAGGCCACACCTAGAGTATTGTGTACAGTTTTGGTCTCCTTTTCTGAGGAAGGATGTTCTTGTTCTCGAGGGAGTGCAGTGAAGGTTTACCAGGCTGATTCCGGGGACGGCGGGACTGATGTATGAGGAGAGATTGACCAGGCTGGGATTGTTTTCACTGGAGTTCAGGTGAATGGGGGGGGGGGGGATCTCATGTTGGGACGGTGGGTTAGTACTGCTGCCTCACAGCACCAGGGATCTGGGTTCCATTCCTGGCTCGGATCGCTGTCTGTGTGGAGTCCGCACGTTCTCCCTGTGTCTGCGTGGGTTTCTTCTGGTTTCCTCCCACAGTCTGAAAGATGTGTAGGTTAGGGTGGATTGGCCTTGCTAAATTGTCCCTTAGTGTCCAAAGATGTGTAGGTTAGGGTGGATTGGCCGTGCTAAATTGCCCCTTAGTGTCCAAAGATGTGTAGGTTAGGGTGGATTGGCCGTGCTAAATTGCCCCTTAGTGTCCAAAGATGTGTAGGTTAGGGTGGATTGGCCATGCTAAATTGTCCCTTAGTGTCCAAAGATGTGTAGGTTAGGGTGGATTGGCCGTGCTAAATTGCCCCTTAGTGTCCAAAGATGTGCAGGTTAGGGTGGATTGGCCGTGCTAAATTGCCCCTTAGTGTCCAAAGATGTGTAGGTTAGGGTGGATTGGCCGTGCTAAATTGCCCCTTAGTGTCCAAAGATGTGTAGGTTAGGGTGGATTGGCCGTGCTAAATTGTCCCTTAGTGTCCAAAGATGTGTAGGTTAGGGTGGATTGGCCGTGCTAAATTGCCCCTTAGTGTCCAAAGATGTGCAGGTTAGGGTGGATTGGCCGTGCTAAATTGTCCCTTAGTGTCCAAAGATGTGCAGGTTAGGGTGGATTGGCCGTGCTAAATTGTCCCTTAGTGTCCAAAGATGTGCAGGTTAGGGTGGATTGGCCATGCTAAATTGTCCCTTAGTGTCCAAAGATGTGCAGGTTAGGGTGGATTGACCATGCTAAATTGCCCCTTAGTGTCCAAAGATGTGCAGGTTAGGGTGGATTGGCCGTGCTAAATTGCCCCTTAGTGTCCAAAGATGTGCGGGTTAGGGTGGATTGGCCATGGTAAATTGCAGAATGGCCTCCTGCACTGAAGGAGATTCTATAAAAATAAACTGGTCAGAGACAAGAGAGAGCGAGAAATGGAAATGGTTTAATTACAGGTTGGGGAATGGGGTGAGATCATTCTTGCCCTGACAGTTTGGGGCAGTTACTGCTGGCCCATTCCAGGATTTGAGTGGTTACACGTTACGATTAGGAAGCACAGCTCTAAATCTATAGTAGGTTTCACTCGATAGTTCTTTTCGCACAGCCCCTCGGTCAGGGCGAGGGTTAGATAGGAGCAGAGAGCGATAGGGCCACAGCGTCTCAGCCGTAGCCTTGAGCGGGGTTGGAGGAGGGGGTTCGGAGCTCTGCGTCCTCGCAGCGACGGCTAAAGCTTCAGAGAAACAGCAGCAGCACGATCAGCGAGAGGGTGTGAGCCACGTGGATTAGTCCAAAGGAACTGAGGCCAGGACTGCGGGCTGCGACTGGTGGGGGGGACACAAGAGAGGTAAGTTAGTTACTCACTCCGCATTCAGCACCGGTTAGGTGGGATTACACACGCACACGCACATGCACATGCACACGCACACACTGGGATGGGCACTCAAACAGGCCATTTGGCCCCTCTCCTCATCCCCAACCCCAACACCACATCCTTCCATTCCTGTATCCCTCAGCTCTCTCTGTCCACTTTCCTCCACAACTGAAGCCCATCACTGCTACTCATCTCCCTCTCCCCCACGGGAGCCAGTCCCACATTCTCCCCCCCACCGTGGGGAGCCAGTCCCACATTGTCCCCCAACTCCCCACCCACCTCCCACCACCGCCCCCCGCCCCCCCCCCCAAACCGTGGGAGCGAGTCCCACATTCTCCCCCCCACCGTGGGGAGCCAGTCCCACATTGTCCCCCAACTCCCCATCCACCTCCCCCCCCCGCCCCCCCAAAACTGTGGGGAGCGCGTCCCACACTCTCCTTCCCCTCCCCACTCCCTGTCTAAAGTGTGTTCCCCATGGGATCTATTAGGGGATTTATCCCACATTTTGATCTCCGTCCCTTTCTGAATGTCTGTTCAGGGTGGGTGGTTAGTGCCGACCTCACCAGCGACACTCACAACCCGGGGAAGAAGTGGAAAAGTCTTCCCTTTCCTGTTCAACCTTTTAATAACCTCATCGAGACACAGTCAGTTCGTCCCCTTGTCCTGGTCCAGTGGCAAGAGCTTTAACTTGTCCAATCTGGCTTGGTAATCTGAACCTCTTAGTTCTGGGGCATCCTCCTGTCTTTTTCTATATATAGCTTCTATCTGCACATGTACACACGCAAGTCTGAGGTATATGGAGACGAGGACTGTGTACAGTGTGGTAAATGGGGTCCAATGAAGGTATATGGAGACTAGAACTGTGTCCGTTGTGTCAAGTGGGGTCTAACCGAGGTACATGGAGACTAAACCTGTACACTGTGGTCTAACTGAGGGATACGGAGACTAGAACTGTACACAGGTGTATGCAGGTTAGAACTGTGTACAGTGCTCTAAGTAAGGTCCAATGGAGGTATGTGGACTTGAGTACGGTGTGGGGTCTAATAGACAAGACCTGTGTACACAGGGCTCCACGTGGGGTCTAACCGAGGTATATGGAGATTAGACGTGTACACAATGTGCGATCTAACAGAGTTTACACAGACTAAACCTGTGTCTACAGTGACCTAAGCAGTTGTTACTACACTGTTCTCTCTGTCTGTGTCTCTCTCTCTGTGTGTATGTGTGTGTGCGTGCGCGCCTCTTTCCCTCTCTCTGGGTCTCTGTTTCTCTCTCTGTCTGTGTGTGTGTGTGTGTGTGTGTGTCTCTCTCTCTCTCTCTGCCTCTCACTGTGTGTGTCTCTCTCTCTCTTGGTCTCTGTGCGTGTGTCTCTCTCTCTCTGTGTGTGTGTGTCTCTCTCTCTCTCTGGGTCTGTGTGTATCTGGGTCTCTCTCTCTCTGTGTTTCTCTGTCTGTGCGTGTGCGTGTGTCTCTGTCTCTCTCTCTCTTTGGGTCTCCCTCTCTGGGTCTCTCAATGTGTGTGTGTCTGTCTCTCTCTGTCTCTCTGTGTCTGTCTCTCCGTGTCTCTGTCTCTCTCTCTCTCTCTGGGTCCCTCTCTGTGTGTGTCTCTGTCTTTCTCGCTCTGTAGGCCTCTCTCTGTGCCTCTCTCTCTCTCTGGGTCTCTGTGTCTGTCTGTGTGTGTGTGTCTCTCTGTGTCTCTCCCTCTCTCCCTCTGTGTGTCTCTCTCTCTCTCTGGGTCTCTGTCTCTCTCTCTCCCTCTGGGTCTCTGTGTCTCTCTCTCCGGGTCTCTCTAGTTCCTGAGGGACATACCAAAGATGTTTGTGGACCGTGTGGGCAGACCGAGAGCGGTGTTGATGGCTGCTCTCTGTGCCGTGCTCAGCTCTGCCATCTGAGTCTGAGTCACCGCTGCCGCGTTCTCTGGCCCGAGGCTCTGTAGCTGTGAGACCGACAGGACCTGCACAGGGAAGGCAAGGGAATGTCAACAGCCTCTGTATATGGTTATCCCCCCACTCCAACCCACCGCCTCGCCCCCAACCCTCCGCGCATAGTCCCCCGCCCCCCCCCTCCTCCGCGCCCAGTCCCCCGCCACCCCCCTCCGCACCCGCCCCTCTGCACACAGTACCCCCCCAACCCCAGTGCTCACTACCCCCCTCCATGCCCGGTTCCCACCCCCACTACCCCCTGGTCCCCCAAGACCCCCTCCATGCCTGGTGCCCCCCCTGCATCCAATGCCCCCACCACCCCTTCCCCACAAAGTGCCCCCCCCCCCCAACGGTGCCCACTACCCCCTCCACATTCTTGTGCCTACCTCCCTCTATTGCTGCAGTCACAGGCCCCGTCTCCCCGCCATGGGAGTTTACCCCCTCTGGGGGACACACGCTGCTGGCAACAACCCCCTCCGTTGCTACAGTACCTCCCAGACAGATCAGCACCACCTCACACACCCCGACTGCCCGGCACTTAGAGGGGGTGGTGGAGCAAACAGCGAAAAAACTGGTCAAAAAGTGAGTGTAAAGTGGGGGGGGGGGGTGGAGAGAGAGATAGGGAGGGGGATGTAGGGGCTGGAGGGGGTTACAGAGATAGGGAGGGGGGTGTAGGAGCTGGAGGGGGTTACAGAGATAGGGAGGGGGTGTAGGGGGCTGGAGGGAGTTACAGAGATAGGGAGGGGGTGTAGGGGGCTGGAGGAGGTTACAGAGAAAGGGAGGGGGGTGTAGGAGCTGGAGGGGGTTACAGAGATAGGGAGGGGGGTGTAGGAGCTGGAGGGGGTTACAGAGATAGGGAGGGGGTGTAGGGGGCTGGAGGGAGTTACAGAGATAGGGAGGGGGTGCAGGGGGCTGGAGGGAGTTACAGAGATAGGGAGGGGGTGTAGGGGGTTACAGAGATAGGGAGGGGGTGTAGGGGGCTGGAGGTTACAGAGATAGGGAGGGGGTGTAGGGGGCTGGAGGGGGTTACAGAGATAGGGAGGGGAGTGTAGGGGGGCTGGAGGGGGTTCAGAGATAGGGAGGGGGTGTAGGGGGCTGGAGGAGGTTACAGAGATAAGGAGGGGTGTGTAGGGGGCTGGAGGGGGTTACAGAGATAGGGAGGGGGTGTAGAGGGCTGGAGGGAGTTACAGAGATAGGGAGGGGGTGTAGGGGGTTACAGAGATAGGGAGGGGGTGTAGGGGGCTGGAGGGGGTTACAGAGATAGGGAGGGGGTGTAGGGGGCTGGAGGAGGTTACAGAGATAGGGAGGGGGTGTAGGGGGCTGGAGGAGGTTACAGAGATAGGGAGGGGGGTGTAGGAGCTGGAGGGGGTTACAGAGATAGGGAGGGGGGTGTAGGAGCTGGAGGGGGTTACAGAGATAGGGAGGGGGCTGGAGGGAGTTACAGAGATAGGGAGGGGGTGCAGGGGGCTGGAGGGAGTTACAGAGATAGGGAGGGGGTGTAGGGGGTTACAGAGATAGGGAGGGGGTGTAGGGGGCTGGAGGGGGTTACAGAGATAGGGAGGGGGGTGTAGGGTGCTGGAGGAGGTTACAGAGATAGGGAGGGGGTGTAGGGGGTTACAGAGATAGGGAGGGGGTGTAGGGGGTTACAGAGATAGGGAGGGGGTGTAGGGGGTTACAGAGATAGGGAGGGGGTGTAGGGGGCTGGAGGGGGTTACAGAGATAGGGAGGGGGTGTAGGGGGCTGGAGGGAGTTACAGAGATAGGGAGGGGGCTGGAGGGGGTTACAGAGATAGGGAGGGGGGTGTAGGAGCTGGAGGGAGTTACAGAGATAGGGAGGGGTGTAGGGGGTTACAGAGATAGGGAGGGGGTGTAGGAGCTGGAGGGGGTTACAGAGATAGGGAGGGGGGTGTAGGAGCTGGAGGGGGTTACAGAGATAGGGAGGGGGTGTAGGGGGCTGGAGGAGGTTACAGAGATAGGGAGGGGGTGTAGGGGGCTGGAGGAGGTTACAGAGATAGGGAGGGGGTGTAGGGGGTTACAGAGCTAGGGAGGGGGTTACAGAGCTAGGGAGGGGGTTACAGAGATAGGGAGGGGGTGTAGGGGGGCTGGAGGGGGTTACAGAGATAGGGAGGGGGTGTAGGGGGCTGGAGGAAGTTACAGACATAGGGAGGGGGTGTAGGGGGCTGAAGGGGGTTACAGAGATAGGGAGGGGGTGTAGGAGCTGGAGGGGGTTACAGAGATAGGGAGGGGGTGTAGGGGGCTGGAGGGGGTTACAGAGATAGGGAGGGGGTGTAGGGGGCTGGAGGGAGTTACAGAGATAGGGAGGGGGTGTAGGGGGTTACAGAGATAGGGAGGGGGTGTAGGGGGCTGGAGGGGGTTACAGAGATAGGGAGGGGGTGTAGGGGGCTGGAGGGAGTTACAGAGATAGGGAGGGGGTGTAGGGGGTTACAGAGATAGGGAGGGGGTGTAGGGGGCTGGAGGGGGTTACAGAGATAGGGAGGGGGTGTAGGGGCTGGAGGGGGTTACAGAGATAGGGAGGGGGTGTAGGAGCTGGAGGGGGTTACAGAGATCGGGAGGGGGGTGTAGGGGGCTGGAGGGAGTTACAGAGATAGGGAGGGGGTGTAGGGGGCTGGAGGTTACAGAGATAGGGAGGGGGTGTAGGGGGCTGGAGGGGGTTACAGAGATAGGGAGGGGGTGTAGGGGGCTGGAGGAGGTTACAGAGATAAGGAGGGGTGTGTAGGGGGCTGGAGGGGTTACCGAGATAGGGAGGGGGTGTAGAGGGCTGGAGGGAGTTACAGAGATAGGGAGGGGGTGTAGGGGGTTACAGAGATAGGGAGGGGGTGTAGGGGGCTGGAGGGGGTTACAGAGATAGGGAGGGGGGTGTAGGAGCTGGAGGGAGTTACAGAGATAGGGAGGGGGTGTGTAGGGGGCTGGAGGAGGGAGGGGGTGTCGAGGGCTGGAGGGAGTTACAGAGATAGGGAGGGGGTGTAGGGGGCTGGAGGGGGTTACAGAGATAGGGAGGGGATGTAGGGGGCTGGAGGGGGTTACAGAGATAGGGAGGGGGTGTAGGGGGCTGGAGGGAGTTACAGAGATAGGGAGGGGGCTGGAGGGGGTTACAGATATAGGGAGGGGGGTGTAGGAGCTGGAGGGAGTTACAGAGATAGGGAGGGGGTGTAGGGGGTTACAGAGATAGGGAGGGGGTGTAGGGGGCTGGAGGGGGTTACAGAGATAGGGAGGGGGTGTAGGGGGTTACAGAGATAGGGAGGGGGTGTAGGGACTGGAGGGGGTTACAGAGATAGGGAGGGGGTGTAGGGGGTTACAGAGATAGGGAGGGGGTGTAGGGGGTTACAGAGATAGGGAGGGGGTGTAGGGACTGGAGGGGGTTACAGAGATAGGGAGGGGGTGTAGGGGGTTACAGAGATAGGGAGGGGGTGTAGGGACTGGAGGGGGTTACAGAGATAGGGAGGGGGTGTAGGGGGCTGGAGGAGGTTACAGAGATAGGGAGGGGGTGTAGGGGCTGGAGGGGGTTACAGAGATAGGGAGGGGGGTGTAGGGAGCTGGAGGAGGTTACAGAGATAGGGAGGGGGTGTAGGGGGCTGGAGGGAGTTACAGAGATAGGGAGGGGGTGTAGGGGGGCTGGAGGGGGTTACAGAGATAGGGAGGGGGTTACAGAGATAGGGAGGGGGTTACAGAGATAGGGAGGGGGTGTAGGGGGGCTGGAGGGGGTTACAGAGATAGGGAGGGGGGTGTAGGGAGCTGGAGGGGGTTACAGAGATAGGGAGGGGGGTGTGGGAGGGGGTGTAGGAGCGGGTGTGAGGGAATGGAGAGCGACAGTCGCTGAGAATGCTGGTAATGAGTAACTGGGACCGATTGCTCGGCCTGAGGCCCGGGGAGGATGGAGGGGGGGGGATCATCATCGTGACTGTCCCCCTCTGGCCCCCCACCCGCCACCTCGCCTGGGCGAGGGGCTGGATTTGGGACCCTCCCTCAATCCCGTTCTGTTCAACAGGACGTGGAAGGCTGGGGGGGGGGGGGGGGGCGGGGGGGAGGTCGTCACTCCTCGGGAGTCGCCCCGTTGGTACCCAATCCAACTCTGGCCTTCCAGGCTTGACTTACGATCCCTTTGCCCTCGTCCTCCGCCCACCACCACCCCCCCCCACCTCCCCGCCGCAACCCCCGTCCCACCCATTCCCCAAAACCCGGGGGGCGGGGGGGTGCCGTACCTGGAATCTCTCGGGAGGGATACATGCCACTGCGCTGGGGCAGATGTATGACATTACGCCCCTACTTAGACCCTTCAGGTCCTCGCTACTTGCTCCGGCTGTGAGGGGGAAGCAGAGACAACAGATTGTTACACACACTCCTTGGGGGTGGGGGGGTAGAAGGTTTGGTACAGAGCCCCCCGACACCCCCCCCAATCCAGGCCGGTAAATCCAGAACGTGTCACTCCAGCTCTCCAATGGCCACTACAGATGTTCTTCTCTGTTGCGACCATGGATTCCATCACTGGGGGTGCTTAGATTGGTGCCCAGGTTTCTCAAGCCCCCGCAAAGCTCTGGATAAGGTCCCACTCGCACGAGGGGTGGGGGCAAGGCTACAAGAACGGGGCTGACTGACCACCCGCAAGTCTTTCCGTGTGGAAGAGTTTGACGGTCAGTCCAAACTCACCAAGATCTTGCCCAATGTGACTGGGGTTGGGGTTGGGGTTGGGGGGAGGGAAACAGATGGTCACAAATGTCCTGGTGGGTAACGGCACCCAGAGAGAGAGAGAGAGAGAGACAGTGAGGGGGACACAGTTATTCGGGAAAGGTGTCATCCCAATTGATACACAGCAAGATCCCATCGGAACCAAGAGTCAATCTCTCTTCGTTGAGGGATGTGGACGGAGGGGTAAGCATGGGGGCTGGGGACACTGGATGGCAAGTCTTCCACCCGCTCCCCACACGCCTAATTGCCTCCCCAAACCCTCAACTCAAGTGGTTCCACTTCCCACAGTGGAGGGGTCCCCAAGGGGAGGCTGGGCACTGTGGGACAGGCAGGAGGGGAGGGTGGAAGTTCCGAGGTTCAGGGGGCAGTGTCACTGACAGTGCAGCACTCCCTCAGGACGGTGTCGGGGGGAAATCGCTTGGCGGGGAGTGGGGGGGGCTGGGATTTCTGTGCGTCAGAGACGGAGTGATGAAGGAACGCTCTGTTCCAACCCAAACCCATCCTCCTCCCCCTGCCAAGCCTTCCTGGAGAGAGGGGGAGACGTGAGACACGGTGTTGGCAGATCCGTACCGGCAACATTCCCCAATTCCGACATCTCGGCTGGCGACCAGGAACTCATTGGACCGAATACTTCTGCCACTTTCTCCTTCAGCAACTCCATTGTCTCCAGAGGGCAAGTGAGTTTCCCCAGGCTCCTGGCTGCAAACCTGCCAGCAAAAATAGCAAAGAAAGATCCCATTTGTGTTCCAGACAGCGAGGCTCCTTCCCACACTCCCAGGACAGGGACAGCACGGGGTTAGATACAGAGTAAAGCTCCCTTTACACTGTCCCCCCATCAAACACTCCCAGGACAGGTACAGCACGGGGTTAGATACAGAGTAAAGCTCCCTCTACACTGTCCCCCCCATCAAACACTCCCAGGACAGGTACAGCACGGGGTTAGATACAGAGTAAAGCTCCCTTTACACTGTCCCCCCATCAAACACTCCCAGGACAGGTACAGCACGGGGTTAGATACAGAGTAAAGCTCCCTCTACACTGTTCCAACGCCGGCATATCCACACCCCAGGGTTGTTGCTGGGGGGTGGGGGGTAGATATTGGAGGTAGGGAGGGGGGTTTGGGAGTTTGGAGGGGTGTCTCACCCCCTGTGCAGGGACAGAGTGGGAGGAGGGGAACTCACTTGACCGCCTCGGTGTTGAGCTGGGATATTTGATCAGTGTTCATTCCACAGAGGAAATTGCCCAGGCCGGTTAGTTCAAGGTTTCCCAGGCCAGCCACTGTGAGGTTGTTAAGCTGGAGGTACCGTTCCAGTACAGCCGCTCTCTGCAGGGACACAAGAGAAAGCTGGGGTCAGTCTCTGGAGGAGAGGCCTCTCATCGCTCGGGAACAACTACCCCACACCTTCAAACATCCACCCCCAACAACTCACCCAGCTTAATCACACCAGGGCCACCCCTACCTCGGCCTGTAACCTCCTCCCTCCCCTACACCCCCCTCCCTATCTCTGTAACCTCCTCCAGCCCCCTACACCCCCCCTCCCTATCTCTGTAACCTCCTCCAGCCCCCTACACCCCCCTCCCTATCTCTGTAACCTCCTCCAGCCCCCTACACCCCCTCCCTATCAAATCTTTTAAAGCTTAAAGTTTATTTATCAGTGTCACAAGTAAGGCTTACATTAACACCGCAATGAAGTTACTGTGAAAATCCGCCACACTCCTGTTCGGGTTACACTGAGGGAGAATTCAGCACGGCCAATCCACCCTAACCAGCACGTCTTTCGGACTGTAGGAGGAAAGCGGAGCACCCGGAGGAAACCCATGCAGACACGGGGAGAATGTGCAGACTCCACACAGACAGTGACCCGAGCTGGGAATCGAACCCGGGTCCCTGGCGCTGTGAGGCAGCAGTGCTAACCCACTGTGTCACCGTGCTGCTGGGTATCGAACCCGGGTCCCTGGCGCTGTGAGGCAGCAGTGCTAACCCACTGTGTCACCGTGCTGCTGGGAATCGAACCCAGGTCCCTGGCGCTGTGAGGCAGCAGCGCTAACCCACTGTGTCACCGTGCTGCTGGGAATCGAACCCGGGTCCCTGGCGCTGTGAGACAGCAGTGCTAACCCACTGTGTCACCGTGCTGCTGGGAATCGAACCCGGGTCCCTGGTGCTGTGAGGCAGCAGTGCTAATCCACTGTGTCAGCTTGCTGTCCCTCTCTAAGCCCGGGTTTGAGAATTTCTTGCCGCGAATCGCACCAGGAGATTCAGGGTGTGGTTCGAGCGGGATCTGTTCTCCCGTGGGCTGGGGGTGGCGTTACCTTCTCCTGGGTCCATGTGGGGCATGGTGACATGCCCTCCAAGGTGTCGATGGAACTGAGGTCTAGCTGCTTGAGATCGGCCACGTCGAGGACACTGATCAGGTACTTCAGATTGGAGATCTGCTCTTGGTCAAAGCCAGACGTTGGTCCCCAAGCCTGCAGAGAAACAGACAAACAGGTCAGGCTGCTGTGGGAATACAATCAGGGCCTTGTTCAACTGGACATCCTAAATTATAGAACTGGATACACTCAAATCAAACACAGTTAAACCTCAGGTAGGCCAGACTTGACCGAAGTCAAAGACAAAAATACGTCTGGTCAGAACATTGAATATAGGAGTTGGGACGTCTTGTTGAAGTTGTACAAGACATTGGTAAGGCCACACTTGGAATACTGTGTACAGTTCTGGTCACCCTATTATAGAAAGGATATTAAAGTCGTAGATGTTTACAGCATCTGCCCAACTTGTCCATGCTGCCCTTTTTTTCAAACCCCTAAGCTAATCCCAATTAAGGCAATAAGACATCAGAGCAGAATTAGGCCACTCGGCCCATCGAGTCTGCTCTGCCATTCAAACACGGCTCACACTTTCCCACATTGTATTCCATCTGCCCCTTCTCTGCCCGCTCTCCGAACCTGTCCAAGTCCTTCTGCAGCCCCCCTGCTTCCCCAATACTACCCCTGTCCCTCTACACATCTTTGTACCATCTGCAAACTTAGCAACAGCGCCTTCAGTTCCTTCCTCCAAATCGTTAACATGTGGTGTGAAAAGTTATGATCCCAGCACTGACCCCCTGAGGCACACTACTCATCACCGGCTGCCATCCTGAGAAAGACCCCTTCATCCCCACTCTCTGCTTTCTGCTAGTCAGCCAATCCTCTATCCATGCCAGGATCTTACCCTTAACACCCTGGGCTAACTTATTTAACAATCTCCTATGTGGCACCTTGTCAAAGGCCTTCTGGAAATCCCAATTGCCCGCATTTGGCCCATATCCCTCTATACCCATCGTACGCATGTAACTGTCTAAGTGCTTTTAAAAGACAAAATTGTACCCACCTCTACTACTGCCTCTGGCAGCTCGTTCCAGATACTCACCACCCTCTGTGTGAAAAAATTGCCCCTCTGGACCCTCTCCCTCAAACCTGTGCCCTCTAGTTTTAGACTCCCCTAGCTTTGGGAAAAGATGTTGACTATCTAGCTGATCTGTGCCCCTCATTATTATTGGGTCCCATATTATTAAACTAGAAAGAGCGCAGAAAAGATTTACTAGGATGCTACCGGGACTTGACGGTTTGAGTTATAAGGAGAGGCTGGATAGACTGGGACTTTTTTCCTCTGGAGTGTAGGAGGCTGAGGGGTGATCTTATAGAGGCCTATAACATAATGAGGGGCACAGATCAGCTAGATAGGGTCATGAATGTAGCCCAATCCATCACACAAACCAGCCCCCCATCCACTGACTCCGCCTACACTTCCCGCTGCCTCGGGGAAAAGCAGCCAGAATAATCAAGGACCCCCCCCCCACACACCCCGGACATTCTCTCTTCCACCTTCTTCCATCGGGAAAAAGATACAAAAGTCTGAGGTCCCGTACCGACCGACTCAAGAACAGCTTCTTCCCTGCCGCTGTCAGACTTTTGAATGGACCTACCTCGCATTAAGCTGATCTTTCTCTCCACTCTAGCTGTGACTGTAACACTACATTCTGCACCCTCTCCTTTCCTTCTCTATGAACGGTATGCTTTGTCTGTATAGTGCACAAGAAACAATACTTTTCACTGTATCCCGATACATGTGACAATAATAAATCAAATCTAATCATTTATTGTCCATCCCTAGTTGCCCTTGGAGGGGCAGTTGAGAGTCAACCACATTGCAGAGTGGCTCTGGAGTCACATGTAGGCAGATGTCCTTCCCTAAAGGAACAAGATGGGCTTTTCTGACAATGGGTCATCAGTAGATTCTTAATTCCAGATTTTTTTATTGAATTCAAATTCCACCATCTGCCGTGGGTGGGATTCGAACCCGGGCCCCCAGAACATTAGCTGAGTTCTGGATTAATAGTCTAGCGATAATATCACCGGGCCATCACCTCCCTTGCGTCTCACTGCGCGCCGCTACATTAGTAAATGGCTGACCCATACTGTGGGCAGTCCCGTCACCCTCTCTGGCCCTCCCCTCTCAATCTGCCCCCTCTTAACCGTTACCTCCACTGCTTTGTCCACCAAAGCCACACGCTGCTGCTGAGAGAAGCCAAGCACTGAGGACAGGAGATCGACTGTGTCCTCAAAGGTCTGGGTGGACATCAGGCCAGTTGTTCCACGGTCCAGTATGAGTTCGCCTCTCCCAGTTCCTGGATCTCCTCGGTGCTGGGTACCACTTACACGATGCTGTGACAATCGGCACACTGTTGGTTACTCAATCTCTCTGACAGCAGGGAGGGTAACACAGCACCTACCCCCGAAAAAACTCCCATCAGACACCTGCTCTCACTTTCATACCCTCTCCTCTGCTGTCTCTCTCGCTCTGTGTGTGTGTCTCTCTCGCTGCCTCTCTCTCTCTCTCTCGCTGCCTCTCTCTCTCTCTCTCTCTCGCTGCTCTCTCTCTCTCTCTCGCTGCCTCCCTCTCTCTCTCGCTGCCTCCCTCTCTCTCTCGCTGCCTCCCTCTCTCTCTCGCTGCCTCCCTCTCTCTCTCGCTGCCTCCCTCTCTCTCTCGCTGCCTCCCTCTCTCTCTCGCTGCCTCCCTCTCTCTCTCTCGCTGCCTCCCTCTCTCTCTCTCGCTGCCTCCCTCTCTCTCTCTCGCTGCCTCCTCTCTCTCTCTCGCTGCCTCCCTCTCTCTCTCTCGCTGCCTCCTCTCTCTCTCGCTGCCTCCCTCTCTCTCTCGCTGCCTCCCTCTCTCTCTCGCTGCCTCCCTCTCTCTCTCGCTGCCTCCCTCTCTCTCTCGCTGCCTCCCTCTCTCTCTCGCTGTCTCTGCCTCTCCACCCTCCCCCACGCCTCTGCACCACTACATCCCTCTCCAAATAAGTACCCCTCAAATGGCAGAGTGGTGGCTATCGGGGGATTCTCAAGAGGACATAACTGGAGGAACGCAGAGAGCTCAGAGGGTTGTAGGGGGTTGGTGGGGGTTACAGAGATAGGGAGGGGGGTGTAGGGGGCTGGTGGGGGATACAGAGATAGGGAGGGGGGTGGGGAGTATATGAGACGTTAAGGGTATTTCTCCACCGTAGGGGTTCTACAATTTATGAGTGCACAAGTAAGGCTTACATTAACACCGCAATGAAGTTACTGTGAAAATCCCCCAGTCACCACACTCCTGTACACTGAGGGAGAATTTAGCACGGCCAATCCACACGTCTTTCAGACTGTGGGAGGAAACCAGAGCACCCGGAGGAAACCACGCAGACACGGGGAGAGTGTGCAGACTCTGCACAGACAGTGACCCGAGGCTGGGAGTCGAACCCGGGTCCCTGGCGCTGTGAGGCTGGAGCGGATGGGCTGAATGGCCTGGTGGTGGTGGTGCCAGGCGGTTGGGATGCTGCTTACCTGCCCGTGCGGTAGCGGGTGCGGCCTGCGCCCGCTCTCCCACCACGATGACGAAGATCTTGGCCTTGCTCTGGATGCTTGCGCCGGTGGCGTCGAACTCTGGAGAGGAGGCTGGGCCCACCTGGGGGGCGGAAAAACTCCAACAGGGCGTCCTTCACAACCGTCTGCAAG
>NW_027650798.1:0-42840 GCF_965287045.1 Carcharhinus amblyrhynchos
CACCACAGCCACGGCCGAGGTCAGCGTCCACTCGGGGAACCCGGACGGTCAGCGAGAAACTCCGGGGGAGGGGGGTTGGGGGGGGTGGGGTGGGGGGGGGAGGAGGGCTGGCCCGGCTCTTTACCCCGTGCCGTGTGCACCTGAGGACCCGGGGGTGAAGGTCCGGCCTCTCCTCCGGACCTTGGCGCCATCCTGTGCCCCCCCCCCCCCCCGCTGTGCCGGACGAGGTGATGCTGTACAAGACCGTGATGGGGGGGTGTGAGCAGCGGGGAGCCGTCTGCGGAGAGGGGGGGGGTGGTGGGCGGACGGCTGTGGGGGACTGTATCGCAGCGGGAGGGGGGGGGGTGTCGGGGGGGGGGCTCAGTTCCTTCTTTAAACAGAGGTTTTTGTTGGCGATTTTTGGGGTGAGTTGTGAATGTGACGGCTTCCGCAGCCAAATAGCAGAACGATATTTCTTCAGCGTCTCGGCGGCTCTGTATCCGGAGTGTCACCGGGGCCAAGGGCCAGCATCAATTACACATCCCTCATCACTCCAACTGTGTCTCTGTCTCAGCCCATTCCAGAGGGGGCAGTTAACACTGTGTGTGTGAGAGAGAGTGTGGGGGGGTGGGGGGCACAGCACGGGCGGGAGGGAGAGAGAGAGAGCGGGGGGGAGGGGGGAGAGAGAGCGGGGGAGGGAGGGGAGAGAGAGCGGGAGGGAGGGGGAGAGAGAGAGCGGGGAGGGAGGGGAGAGAGAGCGGGGGGGGTGGAGAGAGAGAGCGGGAGGGAGGGGGAGAGAGAGCGGGAGGGAGGGGGAGAGAGAGAGCGGGAGGGAGGGGGAGAGAGAGCGTGGGGGAGGGGGAGAGAGAGCGGGGGGGAGGGGGAGAGAGAGCGGGAGGGAGGGGGAGAGAGAGAGCGGAGGGAGGGGAGAGAGAGAGCGGGAGGGAGGGGGAGAGAGAGCGGGGGGGTGGAGAGAGAGAGTGGGGGGAGGGGGAGAGCGGGGGGGTGGAGGAGGGGAGGGGAGAGAGAGGGGGAGGGAGGGGGAGAGAGAGGGGGGGGAGGGAGGGGGAGAGTGTATGAGAGAGAGATCTGGAGTCACATGTAGGCCAGACCGGGGTAAGGACGGCAGATTTCCTTCCCTAAAGGGAACCGGATGGGATTTTCCCACAATCGATGCTGGTTTGTCAGGGTCACCGTTACTGAGACGAGCTTTATAATTCCCGATTTATCCCTGGAATTTAAATTCCTGACATGGTGGCGTTTGATGTATTTCACCCCCCCCCCCCCCCCCGCAGTGTTACTTTGTTTCGGGGGTGGGGGGGTGCGAGGTTTCGGTCACTAGTCCAGAATATTCCCACGACACCACCACGCGTGGCACAGTGGGTCAGCGCTGCCGGCTCACAGCACCAGGGACCCGGGTTCGATTCCCGGCTCGGCTCGCTGTCTGTGCGGAGTCTGCACATTCTCCCCATGTCTGCGTGGGTTTCCCCCGGGTGCTCCGGGTTCCCTCCCACACTCCGAAGCTGTGCGGGTTCGGCCACACTCAGCTGCCCCTTTAGAGAAAAGGCTTAAAAGTTTATTTACCAGCGTCACAAGTAAGGCTGACATTAACACTGCAATGAAGTTACTGTGAAAATCCCCTAGTCGCCCACACTCCGGCACCTGTTCGAGTCAATGCACCCGAACCCGCACATCTTTCAGACTGTGGGAGGAAACCCACACAGACACGGGGAGGACGTGCAGACTCCGCACAGACAGTGACCCGAGCCGGGAATCGAACCCGGGTCCCTGGCGCTGTGAGGCAGCAGTGCTAACCTGTGTCCAGAGATGTGTGGGTTGGGTGGATTGGCTGTGCGACGTTGTCTGTTAGTGTCCAGGGAGCGAGGAGCGAGGGTCCCGGGACGGTGTGTGTGTGTGTGTGTGTGTGTGTGTGTGTGTGTCTGACGGGGAGTTGTGTGTGTTGTTCGATGCTGAAATCTCACTCCAGTCGCACCCACTCTGGGCGTTTTGTTTGAATTTTAATTTTAAATTCAGACACGGGGACAGGAACTGGAGTCGGTGCTTTCATTGGAGACCCTCCTGTCTAGCCGAACCACCCCTCGTCTCCCTCGCCTCACCAGACCCCCCCCGCCTGGGTTTGTGGGGGGGAGGGTGGCTTTACTGTGCACTGGGGTGAGGATCAGAGGAGGTCAGACTTACGAAATTCATCATGGAGTCCGGCCTGTCAGAGAACAGAGGGGCGTTAGTGGCTGGAATTAGGCAGCCTGTTCACTGCGGATCCCCCGTCACTCGCTGCGGGCTCCCCCGTCACTCGCTGCGGGCTCCCCCCGTCACTCGCTGCGGGCTCCCCCCCGTCACTCGCTGCGGATCCCCCCGTCACTCGCTGCGGATTCCCCCGTCACTCGCTGCGGATTCCCCCGTCACTCGCTGCGGATTCCCCCGTCACTCGCTGCGGATTCCCCCGTCACTCGCTGCGGATTCCCCCGTCACTCGCTGCGGATTCCCCCGTCACTCGCTGCGGATTCCCCCGTCACTCGCTGCGGATTCCCCCGTCACTCGCTGCGGATTCCCCCGTCACTCGCTGCGGATTCCCCCGTCACTCGCTGCGGATTCCCCCGTCACTCGCTGCGGATTCCCCCGTCACTCGCTGCGGATTCCCCCGTCACTCGCTGCAGATCCCCCCGTCACTCGCTGCGGGCTCCCCCCGTCACTCGCTGCGGGCTCCCCCCTCCCCCTTAGCGTGGACCGCCCCCCAGTCAGCGCGGACACCCCCGCTGGCAGATCGACCGTGGTGTGCATCACCCCGAGCCCTCTCGCCGGCCCCAGCTGCTCAACACTGACAGGCATCGCGCTGAGCTCTCTCGCCAGTCTCGGCTGATTGGCGCTGGAAGGAATCGCACTCCCCTGCCGTTCCCCAGCTGGTCAACTGTGGCGTGCATCGCCCTGAACCTTCCGTCAGCCAGCAGGCGAAGAGCGGGCGCTGGATGGGGTCCGGGGCTTGGTGGTGTGGACGGAGTAAGATTCGCAATCCTGCCTGTCTGCACCGAGTAACCCCCCCCTTCCTCTCAGGGTGTTTGGGAAGAAGTGGGCCCTCCCCCCTCGGTCTCCGTTACCTCGAAGAAGGAGTCTACGGTTTCGCCGAGCATGGTGTCCTGCGTCTGGAACGTGTAAAGTTCGTGTTCGATAGAAGCCATCAACTGGAAGCAGTAAAAAATCAAAATCTTCTCCCTGCAAAACACAGTGATCCAGATCACCCCCCACAGTGCGGCGCTCCCTCAGCACCGACCCTCCCACAGTGCGGCGCTCCCTCAGCATTGACCCTCCCACAGTGCGGCGCTCCCTCAGCACTGACCCTCCCACAGTGCGGCGCTCCCTCAGCACCGACCCTCCCACAGTGCAGCGCTCCTCGGCACCGACCCTCCACAGTGCCGGCGCTCCCTCAGCACCGACCCTCCCACAGTGCGGCGCTCCCTCAGCACCGACCCTCCCACAGTGCGGCGCTCCCTCAGCACCGACCCTCCCACAGTGCGGCGCTCCTCAGCACCGACCCTCCCACAGTGCGGCGCTCCCTCAGCACCGACCCTCCCACAGTGCGGCGCTCCCTCAGCACCGACCCTCCCCACAGTGCGGCGCTCCCTCAGCACCGACCCTCCACAGTGCGGCACTCCCTCGGCACCGACCCTCCCACAGTGCGGCGCTCCCTCAGCACCGACCCTCCCACAGTGCGGCGCTCCCTCAGCACCGACCCTCCCACAGTGCGGCGCTCCCTCAGCACCGACCCTCCCACAGTGCGGCGCTCCCTCAGCACCGACCCTCCCACAGTGTGTCTCTGGAGTTAGGGATGAGTGCCATTCTTTTGGAGCTGGAGTGATTCTGATAGCACAAAAGTCATGGAAAATGGGAACTTTGCTGGCTCCTCATCGCTCTCCATTTCCCTCTTTTTTATCCATCCCTGGGACATGGGTGTCACTGGCTGGTCCAGTATTTATTGCCCATCCCTAGTTGCCCCTTGGAGGGGCAGTTGAGAGTCACCCACATTGCTGTGTCTCTGGAGTCACATGTAGGCCAGACCGGGGTAAGGACGGCAGATTTCCTTCCCTAAAGGGAACCGGATGGGTTTTTCCCACAATGGGTCATCAGTAGATTCTTAATCCCAGATATTTTTTATTGAATTCAAATTCCACCATCGGCCGTGGGTGGGATTCGAACCTGGGTCCCCCAGAACATTCGCTGAGTTTCTGGATTAACAGTCTAGCGATAATATTATTAGTCCATCCTCTTTCTGGCTCTCCTTCCCTCACTCGCTGTCCTCTGTCCCTCCTTTTCCCTCGCTTCCTCCCTCTCCCTTACTCCCTCCCTCTCTCACTCCCTCCGTCTCCCGTCCCTCGGTCCCCCCTCCCTCCCCCTCACCCTCTCCCCCTCATCCTCTACTTACCGGGGGCTGTGATTGTAGCTGCTGTAATGTTCATCAATAATCCTCATCAAGAATGTCTCATCATCTTCTCGATCTTGCATGTCTTCAACTGTAACACACAACACCCGGCAGCCACAGGCAGTGAACAGCAATGTCCGACTGTAATGCAACACCCGGCAGCTACAGGCAGTGACCAGCAATGTCCGACTGTAATGCAACACCCGGCAGCTACAGGCAGTGACCAGCAATGTCCGACTGTAACGCAACACCCGGCAGCTACAGGCAGTGAGCAGCAATGACTGACTGTAACACAACACCCAGCAGCTCCAGGCAGTGACCAGCAATGCCTGACTGTAATACAACACCCGGCAGCTACAGGCAGTGAACAGCAATGTCCAACTGCAATAACACCTAGCAGCTACAGGAAATGACCAACAAGTGTGACTGTAACAACATCTGGCAGCTACAGGCAATGACCAGCAACGACTGACTGTAACACAACACCAGCAGCTACAGGCAATGACTAGCAATGTCCGACTGTAACACAACATCCGGCAGCTACAGGCACTGACCAGCAATGTCCGACTGCAATAACACCGAGCAGCTACAGGAAATGACCAGCAAGTCTGACTGTAACAACATCTGGCAGCTACAGGCAATGACTAGCAATGTCCAACTGTAACACAACACCCGGCAGCTACAGGCATTGACCCAAGATAGGGTCCCGTTCCCGGGCTTTCCTGCAGGGGGGAATGGTGGGGGTGGGGGTGGGGGGGCTGTGTTGTGGACGTAGGGAACAGTTTAGTGTTCGAACTCTGCGTGTGTACATACGTTTGTCCGCTGAGTCGATTAACTCTTCACTCAGGCTGTCGGTGGGTTTGAGCGCTGGCTACAGGGAGAGGAATCACGGTGTTAGTGTGACGCGTGTCCATCGCACTCACCGGCCCACGTACGCTAAAGAATAAAAGTGCCCACACCCCCGCAGCCAGTATCAGACCGGGCAGCGCGAACTGACCCCTTCCACCATCACCCCGATAAAGTTTATTTCTTTGTGTCACAATTAGATTTAAACTAACACTGCAACAAAGTTACTGTGAAAATCCCCTCGCTTTCTGAGGGAGTCCCGCACTGCGGGAGGGTCGGTGCCGAGGGAGCGCCGCACTGTGGGAGGGTCGGTGCTGAGGGAGCGCCGCACTGTGGGAGGGTCGGTGCTGAGGGAGCGCCGCACTGTGGGAGGGTCGGTGCTGAGGGAGCGCCGCACTGTGGGAGGGTCGGTGCTGAGGGAGCGCCGCACTGTGGGAGGGTCGGTGCTGAGGGAGCGCCGCACTGTGGGAGGGTCGGTGCTGAGGGAGCGCCGCACTGTGGGAGGGTCGGTGCTGAGGGAGCGCCGCACTGTGGGAGGGTCGGTGCTGAGGGAGCGCCGCACTGTGGGAGGGTCGGTGCTGAGGGAGCGCCGCACTGTGGGAGGGTCGGTGCTGAGGGAGCGCCGCACTGTGGGAGGGTCGGTGCTGAGGGAGCGCCGCACCGCGGGAAGGTCAGTGTTGAGGGAGCGCCGCACTGTGGGAGGGTCGGTGCCGAGGGAGCGCCGCACTGTGGGAGGGTCGGTGCCGAGGGAGCGCCGCACTGTGGGAGGGTCGGTGCCGAGGGAGCGCCGCACTGCGGGAGGGTCGGTGCCGAGGGAGCGCCGCACTGCGGGAGGGTCGGTGCCGAGGGAGCGCCGCACTGTGGGAGGGTCGGTGCCGAGGGAGCGCCGCACCGTGGGAGGGTCGGTGCCGAGGGAGCGCCGCACTGTGGGAGGTGGGGGGGGTTTGGAATCTCCCCAGTGTCCCGGGGCCAATATTTCTCCCTCAAACCGACATCACTAAAAACAGCTGATCCGGGTGGTGATCACATTGCTGTGTGTGGGATCTTGCTGTGTGTAAATCAGCTGCTGCTTTTCCCACATTACAACAGGGAGCACACTTCCAAAAACAAAACTCCTTCATCGTGTGGGAGACACTTTGGGAAGCTGGGGACGCTGTGAAATGCTCTGAGTGACTGATTCCCAGTGTCCAGACCCAGCCCCAGCCAGCCAGCGAGGTGTCCTGAGCCACACACTGTCCGGATGGAGAGAAGGTTAGTGTCCTTTCCGAGACCTGTGTGTTGTGGCAGTGTAAAGGGGGAGAGGGTTCGGACTCCCCGATGGGGCAGAGAGACAGAGATCCCGTCGGGGAAATGCTGGATGGGGGAGGTCTCAAGGCTGTTCCGCACCATCAGGTTTGGCTGACCTGCCGGGCACCATTCCCTGGGCACTGGGTAAACCCCTGGCCCAGTTGGGGTGGCATGATGAACAGGAATGATGGTCCACTGAGGCAGCATAGCGGGTTAGCACTGCTGCCTCACAGGCAGGTTCGATTCCCGGCCTTGGGTCACTGTCTGTGCGGAGTCTGCACATTCTCCCCGTGTCTGCATGGGTTTCCTCCCACAGTTTGAAAGATGTGCAGGTTAGGTAGATTGGCCATGCTAAATTGTCCCTTAGTGTCCAAAGATGTGTAGGTTAGGGTGGATTGGCCATGCTAAATTGCCCCTTAGTGTCCAAAGATGTGCAGGTTAGGGTGGATTGGCCATGCTAAATTGTCCCTTAGTGTCCAAAGATGTGTAGGTTAGGGTGGATTGGCCGTGCTAAATTGTCCCTTAGTGTCCAAAGATGTGTAGGGTTAGGTAGATTGGCCATGCTAAATTGTCCCTTAGTGTCCAAAGATGTGCGGGTTAGGTGGATTGGCCATGCTAAATTGTCCCTTAGTGTCCAAAGATGTGTAGGTTAGGGTGGATTGGCCATGCTAAATTGTCCCTTAGTGTCCAAAGATGTACAGGTTAGGGTGGATTGGCCATGCTAAATTGTCCCTTAGTGTCCAAAGATGTGTAGGTTAGGGTGGATTGGCCATGCTAAATTGTCCCTTAGTGTCCCAAAGATATGCAGGTTAGGTGGATTGGCCATGCTGAATTGTCCCTTAGTGTCCAAAGATGTGCAGGTTAGGGTGGATTGGCCATGCTAAATTGTCCCTTAGTGTCCAAAGATGTGCAGGTTAGGGTGGATTGGCCATGCTAAATTGTCCCTTAGTGTCCCAAAGATGTGCAGGTTAGGGGATTGGCCATGCTAAATTGTCCTTAGTGTCCAAAGATGTGCAGGTTAGGGTGGATTGGCCATGCTAAATTGTCCCTTAGTGTCCCAAAGATGTGCAGGTTAGGGGGATTGGCCGTGCTAAATTGTCCCTTAGTGTTGGGGGAACTTGTTAGGGTAAATGCATGGGGATCAGGGCTGGCTGGGCTGGTGGTCAGTGCAGACTCAATGGGCCGAGTGGCCGCCTCCTGCACTGTCGGGATGCTCTGTTCCTGAGACGGAAATGGCGATCGAGCTGCGTCTTCACTGCCCCCATTTGGTCCATTCCCCACACAACGCCCGCCTGTTGCCCAGTTTTTATCGACCAGTGCTGGCCGTGAGTCCACTCCCGCCTTCCGCCCCGCGCGCCCCCCTGGATAACGGCGCCACAGGCGTTCTCCCCCCCCCCCCCAATCCCCGCTGCTTCCCATACCTTCTGCTTCCGTTCTTCCTTGCGTTGATTAATAGTGAGTTGGAAGTTGTCGACCAGAACTGCGATGAAGAGACTGGAACGGGAAGGAGGGAGTCTTCGATACGTTATAAACTGGAGGTTAAACCCCCCTCCCCACCGCCGCCGCCACCTTCCCCTGCTGAGAAACCAACCCCGAAACCACCCCCAGAGAGGAATACCTCGCCCTGTCATCTGTAAAAAGTGTGTGCGGCGTGATGTGAGCTGTAACTGTCCCCCCCCCCCCCCCACCCACCGAGCAGTTAAATAAATCCCCCCGATTCTCTCAAATCGACACCTCACTTTATTTACAGCGGCACAGTGGGTCAGCGCTGCTGCTTCACAGGGACCCGGGTTCGATTCCTGGCCTTGGGCCACTGTGTCTGTGTGGAGTCTGCACATTCTCCCCGTGTCTGCGTGGGTTTCCTCCCACAGTCCAAAAGATGTGCGGGCTGGGTGGATTGGCTGTGCTAAAAAGTTGCCCCTTAGGGATGTGTAGGTTAGAGGGATTAGTGGGTAAATATGTAGGGATATGGGGGGGGGGTAGGTCCTGGGTGGGATTGTGGTCGGTGCAGACTCGATGGGCCAAATGGCGTCTTTCTGTACTGTAGGGTTTCAATGATTTAGTTAACTAGCAGTGAGCCAATTAACTAAACTATTACCAAACCAATAAACCCCTTCTATTAAACTATTCCCCAGTAAAAACAAAACACAATTCTAATGGAATGCTGTAACCATAAACACAACTCCCCCTTCATTAACACAAAATAGAATTCAATCCCTCTCTAAGTTACAACCAGGTTTTGTCTCTTCCTGAATATTCTGGGTTTTCCCTGTTGATTCTTCTGTCCGGAACGTCTTTGCTATCTGGATGGTGCTCTCTCTCTCGAAGACAGGGATGAAGCTCTGAGAGCCGGCGATTCTCACTCTCTCTCCCCACCCCACACAAGGAAAAAAAAACCAACACAAAATATATAATATGTCAGAAGAAGTCGTCCCAGGAAAGAGACGCGAAGACAACGAGCCCACAAGATAAAGGAAGAAGGCATCACATGGAGCAACAAGGATTGGAGGTGAGCAGGAAGTGGCAGAGCACCAAGTAAAGGGGACCCAAAAATCTCCCTCTCTCTCGAGCGAGCTGAGAGCTCTGGCACGTGGCAGTCGCTCTCTCCTATTTGTCCCCCACCTTTTATACCTGTGATGACAAATCAATATTTCCCACAATAGGATTGGTTCAAGGTTGTCAGAACCATCGGATTTCAATTGAATAGGTTCTTGGTATCTAAATGTTGGATTCAAATTGATTGGCTAAATTGAAAAGCCTGTTGTCTTGGCAACACTGCTGCTTGGCCTTCCATACGAATATTTCAGACTGTGTACTCCATATATACTTGTGGTTTTTTTATGACCTCGGGGCACAGAAAAAGCATCACCTTTTATTGGGACTCTGAAATACTAGCTGCCCCCCCCCCCCCACCCTCCACCCACCCTCCACCCACCCACTCCAAACCTCCCCCTCCAAAGCATTTTGCATTTCTACAAACTCAGAATTCCTACCTCCCAATCTATAATCTACAGGGGGAGTGAATGGGAAAGGGATTGGGATTGTGTATGGTGGGAGTGAACGGGAAGGGGGATTGGGATTGTGTACAGTGGGAGTGAACGGGAAGGGGGATTGGGATTGTGTACAGTGGGAGTGAACGGGAAGGGGGTTTGGATTGTGTACAGTGGGAGTGAACGGGAAGGGATTGGGATTGTGTACAGTGGGAGTGAACGGGAAGGGGGTTTGGGATTGTGTACAGTGGGAGTGAACGGGAAGGGGATTGGGATTGTGTACAGTGGGAGTGAACGGGAAGGGGGATTGGGATTGTGTACAGTGGGAGTGAACGGGAAGGGGATTGGGATTGTGTACAGTGGGAGTGAACGGGAAGGGGATTGGGATTGTGTACAGTGGGAGTGAACGGGAAGGGGATTGGGATTGTGTACAGTGGGAGTGAACGGGAAGGGGATTGGGATTGTGTACAGTGGGAGTGAACGGGAAGGGGATTGGGATTGTGTACGGTGGGAGTGAACGGGAAGGGGATTGGGATTGTGGGCTCTAAGTTAGTATTTGAGTTTACGTTGCGGGGGGGGGACACAGGTATGGAATGGTGGAATGTTGGGACGGTTTACATTCGAGCCCAACACTGGGACCTCGAGGGGTCTTGAGGAATTTCAAGCCACTCGGACGCTCCAATTTGGAAGGGAAGTGTCTGCTTTCTGGCATGGGCTAGTCTTGCCAGTGTGTGGCTGAGTTCCCCAGACACGGATGGGTCTATCCTCCCCTTCTCCCCACCAATATTCGCCAATATCCCTGTATCACGTCAACGTGCCAAGAGTAGGGTTTGGGGGGGAGCGGGGTTTCCATCCTGGACAGAGACGCTCACCTGAAGAAGATGAAGTGTTCCACAAAGATATAGAGGAAGATGAAGATAATGATGTACCAGTAACCTGTAGGATGACGGAGAACCATTATCTTTCTGGATCATCTGAGGATGTTTGCAACACTGTGCGAAGGGTGAGTTGACCCATTCCCTTTCCCGGCCCACCGTATACACACACACACACACACACACACACGGAGAGAGACTGGAGGTGCAGAGGGATGTTGTGACGTTGGAGGCAGTTCAGAGGAGGTTCGCTGGTTTGATTCCAGAGGTGAGGGGGGTTTGTCATACGAAGAGATCCAGCTCTCTCCTCCCCACCCCACACAAGGAAAAAACTAACGCAAAAAGTAATATATAATGGGTAAGAAGGCGGCGGCCCAGGGAAGAGATGCCAAACAGTTCTGTATCCGCATTCCCAGCTCGCCTCTGACCCCAATAATAACTTCACCTTCTGCACAGGAACACCCTGAGGTCTCTCCCCCATTTACAGAATACACTGCCTTCATACAGCTGTGATCAAAATGACTTTGTGTGTGTCGGGAGACTTGACCCTGGGAAAAGTTAGTGGTTGCTTCACCTGCATCGCGGCTGGTGTTGTACACCAGGGTCCAGTCATCCAGTGTAAGGAGCTGGAAGAGTGTATTTGGTGGGTGTGAACATGTTCCTGAACCGGCGTGGATCAGCTTCCCCAAACAGTTCCCGGAACATAATGGAGAAAACCACTAGATTGGACAGAAACTAAGGAATGTCACAGAGCAGAGATCAGACTAACTCCCCCCACCCACCATCTCCGTATCCCCCACACTCGGAGTTACTGCGCACAGTCCCGGTCTCCGTATCCCCCACACTCGGAGTTACTGCGCACAGTCCCGGTCTCTGTATCCCCCACACTCGGAGTTACTGCACACAGTCCCGGTCTCCGTATCCCCCACACTCGGAGTTACTGCACACAGTCCCGGTCTCCGTATCCCCCACACTCGGAGTTACTGCGCACAGTCCCGGTCTCCGTATCCCCAACACTCGGAGTTACTGCGCACAGTCCCGGTCTCCGTATCCCCCACACTCGGAGTTACTGCGCACAGTCCCGGTCTCCCTATCCCACACTCGGAGTTACTGCGCACAGTCCCGGTCTCCGTATCCCCCACACTCGGAGTTACTGCGCACAGTCCCGGTCTCCGTATCCCCCACACTCGGAGTTACTGCGCACAGTCCCGGTCTCCGTATCCCCCACACTCGGAGTTACTGCGCACAGTCCCGGTCTCCGTATCCCCCACACTCGGAGTTACTGCGCACAGTCCCGGTCTCCCTATCCCCCACACTCGGAGTTACTGCGCACAGTCCCGGTCTCCGTATCCCCCACACTCGGAGTTACTGCGCACAGTCCCGGTCTCCGTATCCCCCACACTCGGAGTTACTGCGCACAGTCCCGGTCTCCGTATCCCCCACACTCGGAGTTACTGCGCACAGTCCCGGTCTCCCTATCCCCCCACGGAGTTACTGCGCACAGTCCCGGTCTCCGTATCCCCCACACTCGGAGTTACTGCGCACAGTCCCGGTCTCCGTATCCCCCACACTCGGAGTTACTGCGCACAGTCCCGGTCTCCGTATCCCCCACACTCGGAGTTACTGCACACAGTCCCGGTCTCCGTATCCCCACACTCGGAGTTACTGCGCACAGTCCCGGTCTCCATATCCCACACTCGGAGTTACTGCGCACAGTCCCGGTCTCCGTATCCCCCACACTCGGAGTTACTGCGCACAGTCCCGGTCTCCGTATCCCCACACTCGGAGTTACTGCGCACAGTCCTGGTCTCCGTATCCCCACACCCTCCCACAGTGCGGTGCTCCCTCGGCACCGACCCTCACACAGTGCGGTGCTCCCTCAGGGTCATGATGTGGTCAGACTACAGAAGGATACCGAGGTAACTGAGCATTAAGACGATGATGGCTCCCATCGATTTGAGAGATTGCAGGCAGGTCAGGAAAATGGTCTGGATGTTATCGAGGCACCTGTAAGGGAGGAGGAATCGAGGTGGGCTTGTGAAATTATTGGAATCAACTCCGCTCACCGCACAGAGATCGTCACAGCTTCCCTGCACTCCGGGCACTGTCCACATCACTGGCCCAGCCTTTAGTACCCGTCCCTAATTGCCCCCGGGAAGGGGGTGGGTGAGCCGCCATTGTGAACCCGCAGCAGTCCCCGTGTGGTGTAGGTACACCCACAGTGCTGTTAGGGAGGGAATTCCAGGATTGTGATTGGACATCAGTCAGTCCCCGTGTGTGGTGTAGGTACACCCACAGTGCTGTTAGGGAGGGAATTCCAGGATTGTGATTGGACATCAGTCAGTCCCCCGTGTGTGTGGTGTAGGTACACCTACAGTGCTGTTAGGGAGGGAGTTCCAGGATTTTGACCCCAGTCACAGTGAAGGAACGGCCGATATATTCCCAAGTCGGGATGGTGAGTGACTCGGGGGGGGAACTTGCAGGTGGTGGTCGTTCCTTCTCTCTCCCCATCTCTAACATTTCCCTTTCCCTCTATCCTCACCCTTCTCCCCCCCCGACGCCCCCACCATCCCATCACCCCACCGTCACCCGCCCCCAACCTCCCCCTCCCCCACCCTCCCTCCAACCTCCAACTTCCCCCCCCACCCTCCCTCTAACCTCCCCCCCCACCCACCCCCTCTCCCACCCCCACCCACCCCCTCTCCCACCCCCCACCCACCCCTCTCCCACCCTCCCCCTCCTCCCCCCTCCCCCCCACCCCCCCATCCCACACTCCCCCCTCCCCCCCACCCTCCCCATCCCACACTCCCCCCTCCCCCCCACCCACCCCCATCCCACACTCCCCCCTCCCCCCCACCCACCCCCATCCCACACTCCCCCCCACCCACCCCCATCCCACACTCCCCCCTCCCCCCACCCACCCCCATCCCACACTCCCCCCTCCCCCCCCACCCACCCCCATCCCACACTCCCCCCTCCCCCCACCCACCCCCATCCCACACTCCCCCTCCCCCCTCCCCCCCACCCACCCCCATCCCACACTCCCCCCTCCCCCCCCACCCACCCCCATCCCACACTCCCCCCTCCCCCCCACCCACCCCCATCCCACACTCCCCCCTCCCCCCTCCCCCCCACCCCCCATCCCCACACCTCCCCCCTCCCCCCTCCCCCCCCCCACCCCCATCCCACACCCCACCACCTCCCCCCCCCCCACCTGTTGTCTTTGAAGATTTTGAAGATTTGCATTGCTTGCGCCACTTTGAAGATTCTCAACACCCTGAAGACAGTGAACTCCCGGATGTGGGTGATTTTGCCGCTGGGCTGAGCCAGGGGGATGAAGAAGACCACCAGAGTGAAGCAAACGATGGCCATATCTGGGGGGGGGGGGCACGGAGAGGGGGGTGAGTGATGGCCGTGTGGAATGGATCCCAACCAGATAAAACCTGCAAATCCCACCCAAACCCCCCGTCGCCCCCAAAACCCCCCCCGTCGCCCCCAAAACCCCCCCCGTCGCCACCAAAACCCCCCCCGTCGCCCCCAAAACCCCCCCGTCGCCCCCCAAACCCCCCCGTCGCCCCCCAAACCCCCCGTCGCCCCCAACCCCCCCGGCGCCCCCAAAACCCCCCCCGTCGCCCCCAAAACCTCCCGTCGCCCCCAAACCCCCCCCCCGGTGCCCCCAAGCCCCCCCCCGTCGCCCCCAAGCCCCCCTGTCGCCCCCAACCCCCCCGTCGCCCCCAAAACCCCCCCGTCGCCCCCAAAACCCCCCCGTCGCCCCCAAAACCTCCCGTCGCCCCCAAAATCCCCCGTCGCCCCCAAAACCCCCCCCGTCGCCCCCAAAACCCCCCGTCGCCCCCAAAACCCCCCGTCGCCCCCCAAACCCCCCCGTCGCCCCCCAAACCCCCCCGTCGCCCCCAAGCCCCCCCCGTCGCCCCCAACCCCCCCGTCGCCCCCAAAACCCCCCGTCGCCCCCAAAACCCCCCCGTCGCCCCCAAAACCCCCCCGTCGCCCCCAAAACCCCCCGTCGCCCCCAAAACCTCCCGTCGCCCCCAAAATCCCCCGTCGCCCCCAAAACCCCCCCGTCGCCCCCAAAACCCCCCGTCGCCCCCAAAACCTCCCGTCGCCCCCAAAATCCCCCGTCGCCCCCAAAACCCCCCCCGTCGCCCCCAAAACCCCCCGTCGCCCCCAAAACCCACCCCGTCGCCCCCAAAACCTCCCCCGTCGCCCCCAAAACCCCCCCGTCGTCCCCAAAACCTCCCATCGCCCCCAAAACCCCCCGTCGCCCCCAAAACCCCCCCGTTGCCCCCAAAACCTCCCGTCGTCCCCAAAACCCCCCCGTCGCCCCCAAAACCTCCCGTCGTCCCCAAAACCCCCCCGTCGCCCCCAAACCCCCCCGTCGCCCCAAAACCCCCCACGTCGTCCCCAAACCCCCTCGTCGCCCCCAAAAACCCCCCCGTCGCCCCCAAAACCCCCCCGTCGCCCCCCAAACCCCCCGTCGCCCCCAAAACCCCCCCGTCGCCCCCAAAACCCCACCGTCGCCCCCAAAACCCCACCGTCGCCCCCAAAACCCCACCGTCGCCCCCAAAACCCCACCGTCGCCCCCAAAACCCCCGTCGCCCCCAAAACCCCCCCGTCGCCCCCAAAACCTCCCAGTGTAACCCGAACAGGAGTGTGGGCGACCAGGGGGTTTTCACAGTAACTTCATTGCAGCGTTAAGGTAAGCCTGACTTGTGACGCGACTTAAATAAATGGAAAAAAATAATTCCTTCCTGAAATCACACAACGTTTTGGCCTCAACTACTTTCTGTGGGAGTGAATTCCACCGCTCTCTGGGTGAAGAAATTTCCCCTCACCTCAGCTCTAAAAGGTTTACCCCTTATCCTCAAACTATCACCCCCCCTAGTTCTGGACTCCTCCCACCATCGGGAACATTCTTTCTGAATCTACCCTGTCTAACCCTGTTAGAATTTTATAAGTCTCTATCAGATCCCCTCTCACTCTTCTAAACTCCAGTGAATATAATCCTAACCCACTCAGTCTCTCCTCATATGACAGACCTGCCATCCCAGGAATCAGCCTGGTAAACCTTCGCTGTGCTCCCTCTATAGCAAGGACATCCTTCCTCAGATAAGGAGACCAAAACTACACACAATACTCCCCCCTCGAGGGGCGTGCAGAGAAGGAGGACTCACCCAGGTCATTCCAAATGTTCTTGAAGAAACTCTTTCTCCACACGAAGACTTTGAGGATGTATTCAGAAACGTAAACTGCCATAAATACCGAATCCATCGCAGAGAGGAACCAACCTGGTGCCCAGAGAGAGAGACAGAGGAGGTGACAGAGATACGAAGGGGGGTGTAGGGGCTGGAGGGGGTTACAGAGATAGGGAGGGGGTGTAGGCGGCTGGAGGAGGTTACAGAGATAGGGAGGGGGGTGTAGGGGCTGGAGGAGGTTACAGAGATAGGGAGGGGATGTAGGGAGCTGGAGGGGGTTACAGAGATAGGGAGGGGGTGTAGGGGCTGGAGGAGGTTACAGAGATAGGGTGGGGATGTAGGGGGCTGGAGGAGGTTACAGAGATAGGGAGGGGATGTAGGGAGCTGGAGGGGGTTACAGAGATAGGGAGGGGATGTAGGGGGCTGGAGGAGGTTACAGAGATAGGGAGGGGGTGTAGGCGGCTGGAGGAGGTTACAGAGATAGGGAGGGGTGTAGGGGGCTGGAGGAGGTTACAGAGATAGGGAGGGGGTGTAGGGGCTGGAGGAGGTTACAGAGATAGGGAGGGGGGTGTAGGGGCTGGAGGAGGTTACAGAGATAGGGAGGGGGTGTAGGCGGCTGGAGGAGGTTACAGAGGTAGGGAGGGGGTGTAGGGGCTGGAGGAGGTTACAGAGATAGGGAGGGGTGTGTAGGGGCTGGAGGAGGTTACAGAGATAGGGAGGGGGTGTAGGGGCTGGAGGGGGTTACAGAGATAGGGAGGGGGGTGTAGGGGCTGGAGGAGGTTACAGAGATAGGGAGGGGATGTAGGGGGCTGGAGGGGGTTACAGAGATAGGGAGGGGGTGTAGGGGCTGGAGGAGGTTACAGAGATAGGGAGGGGGTGTAGGGGACTGGAGGAGGTTACAGAGATAGGGAGGGGGGTGTAGGGGCTGGAGGAGGTTACAGAGATAGGGAGGGGGGTGTAGGGATGGGGGGGTTACAGAGATAGGGAGGGGGGTGTAGGGATGAGGGGGTTACAGAGATAGGGAGGAGGTGTGTAGGGGCTCTGGGGGTTACAGATGTAGGGAGGGGGTGGAGGGGTGGTTGGGCTGGGGTTTGCTGAGGGGCAGGGCGTGTATTAGGGGTAGGTCGGAGGGGAGGACTGGGTCGGAGGTGTGCGGTAATTGCCTGGCAGTGTCTTACCCCCTCGCACCATGACAATGACGTAGGTTTGTGACACCACCATGAGAATGTTGATGAGGACGGTGATCAGGATGAATGTGCCAACGATGGGCGACTCGATGAACTCCTTCACGGTGTGTCTGAGGAAACTGTACACCTCCATGAGCTCCCGCCGGTACACGTAGCCATCCATCTGCGACTTAGCCTCACGGAGTGGTGTTGTCTTGTCTGAGGTTGGGTGGGGGAATGATATTGTCTCAATTTTGTGTCAGAACCTCCACCAGTTCCCCCTCAACTTCCCACGTATAACATGCAAAGCACACCCAGAATCCCAGACGGATTCCAAAGGTCAAGTCATTGTCTTGACAAAGACCAATTTTGCTTAACTTTAGCCCAATCAATTTACAGCAAGCACATAGCTACCAAAAACTGACCAGATTGGAGTTTGACAATGCTGACAACCGATGACCAATCCAATTTTAGGAAAATTGATAGGTCGTCACAGGTATAAAAGATGCGGGGGGGGCGGGTGGGAAATGTGGTAGATATAACTGCCGGCTTTGCGAGGGAGTGAGTAAATGCCAGTTGCCAACAGCTAAGAGTTCTCAGCTCTCTAATCTGCTATCTTTACGTAGGTGTTTAGAGAATGCACCATTTCACAAGATAATGGTACCACCTCGGGAAGAACTTACAGAGGAATTAATTGAGAAACTCCAGCAGATTCCAAAAAACACACAACATGGCTGCATTTTTTTTTGAGAGTGACTAAATTCTGTTATAACTTTTTTTGGTTAATGAATGGACCTTGTACTTATTTGAACAGCATTCCTGTAGAATCTTATTTTATTCAGTATGCTACTTGTTTAGTTAAAGTTCCTGGTTAGTTAAATAAATAAATTAAGCATTGTTGTTGAAGTGAGCGTGGGTATCTGTGTTAGTTATCCACTGAACATTACTGAAAGGTAGTTCA
This sequence comes from Carcharhinus amblyrhynchos, assembly GCF_965287045.1. Taxonomy (NCBI): domain Eukaryota; kingdom Metazoa; phylum Chordata; class Chondrichthyes; order Carcharhiniformes; family Carcharhinidae; genus Carcharhinus; species Carcharhinus amblyrhynchos. Next base: position 17,747 of record NW_027650798.1, read on the forward strand.
CACCTTCCCAAACACTTTGAACAGATTACGAGGCGAGGAATTCCATATTGGGGGGTGTAGGATTACGCCACCACAGGGGGACAACCTACACATCGTACAAATCACGTTACAGTCATAGCTAAGATGCAGAGAAAGATCAGCTTTATATAAGGTAGGTCCTTTCAAAAGTCTGATGGTAGCAGGGAAGGAGCTGTTCTTGAGTCGGTTAACCTCAGGCTTTTCCTCCCTCGGCACCGACCCTCCCACAGTGCGGCGCTCCCTTGGCACTGACCCTCCCACGGTGCGGCACTCCCTCGGCACCGACCCTCCCACAGTGTGGCGCTCCCTCGGCACTGACCCTCCCACAGTGCGGGAGAATTCCCTGGAGCTTGGTGAGTTTGGTTTCTCAATATCCCAGTCCAGAGTTAATTCTGCTAATCTGGTTCACGCCAGGAGTGGGAGGGAAGTTGGAATCTCAAAGTGAGATCTCTCTGTGGCAAATCCTGTTCCTGGCCCTCTGTTAGGAATCTCGGTCCACTCCAGTATTTGCTTCTGCTCCAAGTTTGGCTGGATAATCCCGTCCTCATTCCCGGGAGATGAAACTGAGTGGGAGCAGTTTCAGGTTACTGCGGGAATACTCACCATCATCCAAATACATTGTGAAGCCTCAGGTTCAGGGTTCTCTCCCCCGTCCGACCCAAATCCCGCAATGCTGAGGTCTGAATCTCCCACCGAGCCCTTTCCCCCAGGTCGAATCCCAAACCGGAGAGAGGGAGGACTGTCCCAGCCCCGTATCAGACCCAGCCTCAGTCCCCTACAGCCAGAGTGTCCCCTTCCCAATCCCACTTCTCTGAGCTGTCCTCGATCTTCACTGGACCTTCGCTCGCACTGTTCAGGTCCCCCAATCTAAACCTGACAGCTCTACACCCACCCAAAGCCAGGCAGGACCGGGGTTGGCGGGGTGGTGGGGGGGGGGGGGGGGAGCCCCAAACACCGACACCCCAAACAATCCCTCTTGCACCCTGTCCCTCTCTGTCTGTCTGTCTGTCTCTCTCTTTGTCTCACTCTCTCTGTCTTGTTCACCCTGTCTTGCTCTCTCTCTTTCTGCGTCTCCCTCTCTCTCTCTTTCTGTGTCACTATCTGTCTGTATATCTGTCTCTCTCTATCCCTCCCTCTCTTTTCTCTGTCAATATGTTTTTCTCTCTCTCTCTCCCTCTCTCCCTCTCCTTCTCTCTGTCTCTGTCTCTCTCTCTCTCTCTGCTTCTCTCTCTCTTCTGTCTCTCTCTCTCTGCCTCTCCTCCTCTCTCTCTATCTCTCTCTTCTGTCTCTCTCTCTCTGCCTCTCCTCCTCTCTCTCTATCTCTCTCTCTGTCTCTCTCTTTCTCTGTCTCTCCCTCTCTCTCTGCCTCCCTCTCTCTCCCTTTTTCTATCTCTCTGCCTTTCTCTCTCTTCTGTCTCTGTCTCTCTCTCCCTTTCTCTCTCTCTGTCTCTCTCCCTTTCTCTCTCTCTGTCTCTCTCCCTTTTTCTCTCTCTGTCTCTCTCTCTCTCTTTTTCTCTCTCTGTCTCTCTCTCTCTGTCTCTCTCCCTTTTTCTCTCTCTCTGTGTCTCTCCCTCCCTGTCTCTCCCTCCCTCTCTCTCCCTCCCTCTCTCTCCCTCCCTCTCTCTATCCTATCCTGCTCAGTGGTCTTGGGGAAGGGATTGTAAAATCTCCATTGACCTGGTCTAGATTAACACTGGATTTATAATTGTTGGTGTCACAATGGTTTAGAAGTGGAGATTCTGAAAGTTTGTTTCCACGGAGATCCCCGGTAAACTCTACCCCTTCAGCGGTAATCACCTGGAGGAAATGGAGAGATTACCGGCTGACAGCCTGGTTCCCCCAGTCTACCAAACCAGTCACTACTGGAGAAAGTTAGGGCAGGAAGCTTGCTAACCCTCCATCAACTCCCAATCCCCTAGTTACCCCTGACTAGTTACACTCTCTAACCCGGAGACTTGTAACTTCAGGAAGTGTAAAGGAGAACCTGCCCCTGTCTACATCAACGGGGATGGAGTAGAAAGGGTCGAGAGCTTCAAGTGTCCAGATCACCAATAACCTGTCCTGGTCCCCCCCAATGCCGACACTATAGTTAAGAAAGCCCCACCAACGCCTCTACTTTCTCAGAAGACTAAGGAAATTTGGCATGTCCGCTATGACTCTCACCAACTTTTACAGATGCCCCATAGAAAGCATTCTTTCTGGTTGTATCACAGCTTGGTCTGGGCTCCTGCTCTGCCCAAGACCGCAAGGAACTACAAAAGGGTCGTGAATGTAGCCCAATCCATCACACGAACCAGCCTCCCATCCATTGACTCTGTCTACACTTCCCACTGCCTCGGGAAAAGCAGCCAGCATAATTAAGGACCCCACGCACCCCGGACATTCTCTCTTCCACCTTCTTCCATCAGGAAAAAAGATACAAAAGTCTGAGGTCCCGTACCAACCGACTCAAGAACAGCTTCTTCCCTGCTGCTGTCAGACTTTTGAATGGACCTACCTCGCATTAAGTTGATCTTTCTCTACACCCTCGCTGTGACTGTAACACTACATTCTGCACCCTCTCCTTTCCTTCTCTATGAACAGTATGCTTTGTCTGTATAACGTGCAAGAAACAATACTTTTCACTGTATCCCAACACATGTGACAATAATAAATCAAATCAAGCTCACCTCTCTCCCTAATCTGGAGACTGGTTAGTTAATCTCTCCAACTGCAGACTGGATAATCACATTAACCTAGATATTCGCTCATGTTTCTGGTTCAATTATCGAAACATTAGTTAGTACTTAATAACCAATCTCTCAGTTGAGGACTAGTTAATCTCCCTAACGCCAAATAATAACTCTAACCTGGGGTTAGGTCATATCCAACCTGAGGACTGGTTAATCTCCCTGACACTAGTTAACCACGTTTTATTTGGGAACTGGTTAATCTATCTAACTCTAGTCTGAGGACTGGTTCATTTATCTGTCACTAGTTAGCCTCTGTAACCTGGGGACTGGTTAATGTGTCTGACACTAGCTGCCCAGTTCAGTCTGGTGACTTGTGTCTGATACTAGTTAACCTCTCTAACCTGGTGACTTGCGCAGGACACTTAGTTAACCTTTTTAGCCTGAGGACTGGTTAATGTGTCTGCCTTTAGTTTGCCTGTCCAGCCTGATTATTGGCTAATTTGTCCGACACTAGTTATTTTCTCTAATCTGGTTACTGGTTAGAGTGTCAGACACTAGTTATTCTCTCTAACCTGGTTACTGGTGAGTGTGTCTGACGCTCGGTAATCTGTCTAACCTGGTTACTAGGTCTGACACTAGTTATTCTCTCTAACCTGGTTACTGTGTCAGAGACTAGTTATTTTCTCTAACCTGCTTACTGGTTAGTGTGTGACAGACACTACTCTCTCTAACCTGATTACTGGTGAGTCTGTCAGAGGATAGTTATTCTCTCTAACCTGGTTAGTGTCAGACACTAGTTATGCTCTCTAACCTGGTTGCTGGTGAGTGTGACAGGGACTAGTTACTCTCTCTAACCTGGTTACTGGTTAGTGTGTCAGACATTAGTCACTCTCTCTAACCTGGTTAATGGTTAGTGTGTCAGACACTAGTTATTCTCGCTAACCTGGTTACTGGTGAGTGTGAGAGGGACTAGTTACTCTCTCTAACCTGGTTAATGGTTAGTGTGTCAGACACTAATTATTCTCTCTAACCTGGTTAGTGTGTCAGACACTAGTCACTCTCTCTCACCTGGTTAGTGGTTAGTGTGTCAGACACGAATTATTCTCTCTAACCTAGTTACAGGTTAGTGTGTCAGACACTAGTTACTCTCTCTAACCTGGTTACTGGTGAGTGTGACAGGGACTAGTTACTCTCTCTAACCTGGTTACTGGTTAGTGTGCCAGACACTAGTTATTCTCTCTAACCTGGTTACTGGTGAGTGTGACAGGGTCTAGTTACTCTCTCTAACCTGGTTACTGGTTAGCGTGTCAGACACTAGTTATTCTCTCTGACCTGGTTACTGGTGAGTGTGAGACGCTATTTATTCTTTCTAACCTGGTTACTGGTTAGTGTCAGACGCTATTTATTCTCTCTAACCTGGTTACTGGTTAGTGTGTCAGACACTAGTTATTCTCTCTGACCTGGTTACTGGTTAGTGTGTCAGACACTAGTTATTCCCTCTGACCTGGTTACTGGTTAGTGTGTCAGACACTAGTTATTCTCTCTAACCTGGTTACTGGTGAGTGTGCGGGCCGGGGGTGGTTTTATATCTGTTTCCTCTTGTCTCTCCGCCTCTCGCTTATTTCACCTTCGGAGACAGCAGCTGCCTCAAGACAAAAGTTCAGAAAAAAACTTCTGGCTGAAGTTTGAAAAGTTTGGGTAAAGTTTGAAAAGTTTGGATAAAGTTTTGGCTATAGCTTGGGAAAGTTGGGTAAAGTTTGCATAAATTTTTGGGAAGTCTGGATAAAGTTTGAAAAGTTTGGGTAAAGTTTTGGGAAGCTTGGGTAAAGTTTTGGGAAGTAACTATTTCTGGAGTTTCCTCTGTGTGTGCTGGCTGGATTTGACTGGGAAATTGTGTGTGTGTTTTACTCTGAAGGTGTGGGTTAAAGGCTCGCTATGTCCTCGGTGCCGGATCTCCGGGCTGCAGCACCGCCGCTCGCCGCCTCCAGGAACTCCCACCCGGGCACCAGCCGCTCCCCGGCCCCGGGGCAGCTCGCAGCCGCCTCCAGCAGCGGTCAGGGCGGCTGCAGCCCCTGGCCAGAGCCGCTGGCTGCTGTGGAGTTTGTCCTGCAGGTGGGTGTGTACCGGGAGAGGGTCTCCCTGCAGCAAGGATCAGTGCCAGCAGTCAGGGCTCACACTCTCAACCTCATCGAGAAGAAGGTAAGATCTTCTCAGCCTCTCTCTCTCCATTCATTTCAGAGTGTGAGACTGGAACACACCCCACCCCCGGACCCAGTTAGATAGAAACCCCCTCAGATACACCCCCCTCCTCAGATACACCCCCCCCTCAGATACACCCCCCCCCTTAGATACACCCCCCCCCTTAGATACACCCCCTCCTTAGATACACCCCCCTCCTCAGATACACCCCCCCCTTAGATACACACCCCCCCCTTAGATACACCCCCCCTTAGATACCCCCCCACTTAGAAACACCCCCCCCACTTAGATACACCCCCCTCCTCAGATACACCCCCCTCCTCAGATACACCCCCCCCTTAGATACACCCCCCACTTAGATACACCCCCCACTTAGATACACCCCCCCTTAGAAACACCCCCCCCACTTAGAAACACCCCCCCCTTAGAAACACCCCCCCCTTAGAAACACCCCCCCCTTAGATACACCCCCCCTTAGATACACCCCCCCCCTTAGAAACACCCCCCCGTAGATACACCCCCCCCTTAGATACACCCCCACTCAGATAATCCCGCCCCCCCCAAGATATATACCCCCAAGATATAGTCCCTGAGATGCACCCCCTCCCAAGAGGCACCCCCCTCCCGAGGTGCACCCCCCCCTTAGATACGCCCCCCCCTTAGATACACCCCCACTCAGATAATTCCCCCCCCCCAAGATATATACCCCCCAAGATATAGTCCCTGAGATGCACCCCCCCCCGAGATACGTCCCCCCCATCACATATACTCTCCTCGCCCCTCAGATTTATCCCTCCCCCCCTCAGATATACCCTCGCCCCTCCTCAGATATTCCCCTCCTCTCCCGAAGGTGCTGACTCTCACTGGGGTGCAGGGTCCTGTATTTTCTGGAATTTATAATTCGAACACTTTGCTTGAACAGTTTATTCTGATTTTTAATGGCCCGGCTGTTCGATTTTGCCACGTTTTACATCCGAATTTCTGATTGAGGCAATATTTCTATGTAAACGTCACACTGCAGTTCCATCCTCCGCCCAGCGGTGGTGCTGCGCAGCCTCACTGCACGCCCTGCTCAGTCCTCAGTACATTTGTGTGTGCCTGTCTCTCTGAGACAATGGTCCCAATTCCCCCACCCCCCCCTCCCCACCACCACCCCCCCCCCACCAGCCCCCGCCGCTCTATGTTGGGCACAGAGAAACTATATTCAATACTGACAGGGAACAGCATCTGTCACGCAAATTAAAGTCCCAAGAAAGTATCCAGGTGCTGGCACGGTGGGTTAGCACTGCTGCCTCGCAGCACCAGGGACCTGGGTTCGATTCCCGGTTTGGGTCACTGTCTGTGCGGAGTCTGCACATTCTCCCTGTGTCTGCGTGGGTTTCCTCCGGGTGCTCCGGTTTCCTCCACAATCTAAAGATGTGCAGGTCAGGTGGATTGGTCGTGCTAAATTGACCCTTAGTGTCAGGGGGACGAGCTGGGGTAAATGCGTGGGGTGACGGGGATTGGGCCTGAGTGCGATTGTGGCCGGTATGGACTTGAAGGGCCGAATGGCCTCCTTCTGCACTGTGGGGATTATATAATTAAAACCTGACGGCCAGGCATTCAGTCCTCTCTCAGCCTGGTGAGAATTTAATTTCCAACCGACATCAGGAAGTTACAAGTTCATGGCAACAATGCCACGAGTAAATTGCATTTATCTAGCGCCTGTTAACTCGTCCCCAAGGGGCTTCACAGGGGCGTCAGGTCAGACAGAATCCGACCCCCAGCCCCATTAGGGACAGGCGACCTAAAGCTCGGTCAAAGAGATTGTGTATCAGTGTTGGGACTGCGGGTGTTTATGATTTACATCGATGGTTTGGAGTTGGAGACCAAGTGTGTAGTGTGTCAAAATTCACAGGTGATGCTCAGATGAGTGCCAGAGCAAAGTGTGCAGAGGACGCTGAAAGTCTGCAAAGGGATAGCGATAGTCTGAGTGGGCGAGGATCTGGCAGACGGAGTACAATGTTGGTAAATGTGAGGTCATCCACTTTGGCAGGGATAACGGCAAAACGGACGATTATTTAAACGGTAAAAGATTGCAGCATGCTGCTGTGCAGAGGGATCTGGGTGTCCTTGTGCAGGAATCACAAGGAGTTGGTTTGCAGGTGCAGCAGGGAATGAAGAAGGTAAATGGAATTTTGTCCTTCATTGCGAGAGGGATAGAGTTTAAAAACAGCGAGGTTATGTTCCCGCTGTATAAGGTGCTGGTGAGGCCACACCTGGAGTACTGTGTACAGTTTTGGTCTCCTTACTTGAGAAAGGATATACTGGCACTGGAGGGGGTGCAGAGGAGATTCACTCGGTTGATTCTGGAGTTGAGAGGGTTGGATTATGAGGAGAGACTGAGTAGACTGGGGCTCGACTCATTGGAATTCAGAAGAATGAGGGGGGAAATCTTATAGAAACATATAAGATCATGAAGGGAATAGCGTAGTGGGAGCTTTAAGTGGGGCTGAATAAACTAGGCTTGTACTCGTTAGAGTTTAGAAGAATGAGGGGTGATCTCATTGAGACGTATAAGATGTTGAATGGGATGGATAGGATAGAGGTGGAGAGACTCTTCCCGCTCAAAAAAGACAGTAGGACTAGGGGACACAGCCTCAAGATAAAGGGGGGGGTGTTTTAGAACGGAGTTGAGGAGGAACTTCTTCACTCAAAGGGTGGTGAATCTCTGGAATTCTCTGCCCGTTGAAGTGGTGGAGGCTGCCTCGCTAAATATTTTCAAGAAGCGGGTTGATGGGTTTTTGATTAGAGAGGGGATTAAGGGTTATGGGGAGAGGGCGGGAATGTGGAACTGAGCCACGACAGATCAGCCATGATCTTATTGAATGGCGGGGCAGGCTCGAAGGGCCAGATGGCCTACTCCTGCTCCTATTTCTTATGTTCTTATGTTCTTTACTCTGTATCTAACCCCGTGCTGTACCTGGCCTGGGAGTGTTTGATGGGGGACAGTGTAGAGGGAGCTTTACTCTGTATCTAACCCCGTGCTGTACCTGTCCTGGGAGTGTTTGATGGGGGGATAGTGTAGAGGGAGCTTTACTCTGTATCTAACCCCGTGCTGTACCTGTCCTGGGAGTGTTTGATGGGGGGGACAGTGTAGAGGGAGCTTTACTCTGTATCTAACCCCGTGCTGTACCTGTCCTGGGAGTGTTTGATGGGGGACAGTGTAGAGGGAGCTTTACTCTGTATCTAACCCCGTGCTGTACCTGTCCTGGGAGTGTTTGATGGGGGACAGTGTAGAGGGAGCTTTACTCTGTATCTAACCCCGTGCTGTACCTGTCCTGGGAGTGTTTGATGGGGGACAGTGTAGAGGGAGCTTTACTCTGTATCTAACCCCGTGCTGTACCTGTCCTGGGAGTGTTTGATGGGGGGATAGTGTAGAGGGAGCTTTACTCTGTATCTAACCCCGTGCTGTACCTGGCCTGGGAGTGTTTGATGGGGGACAGTGTAGAGGGAGCTTTACTCTGTATCTAACCCCGTGCTGTACCTGTCCTGGGAGTGTTTGATGGGGGGATAGTGTAGAGGGAGCTTTACTCTGTATCTAACCCCGTGCTGTACCTGTCCTGGGAGTGTTTGATGGGGGGGACAGTGTAGAGGGAGCTTTACTCTGTATCTAACCCCGTGCTGTACCTGTCCTGGGAGTGTTTGATGGGGGACAGTGTAGAGGGAGCTTTACTCTGTATCTAACCCCGTGCTGTACCTGTCCTGGGAGTGTTTGATGGGGGACAGTGTAGAGGGAGCTTTACTCTGTATCTAACCCCGTGCTGTACCTGTCCTGGGAGTGTTTGATGGGGGACAGTGTAGAGGGAGCTTTACTCTGTATCTAACCCCGTGCTGTACCTGTCCTGGGAGTGTTTGATGGGGGGATAGTGTAGAGGGAGCTTTACTCTGTATCTAACCCCGTGCTGTACCTGTCCTGGGAGTGTTTGATGGGGACAGTGTAGAGGGAGCTTTACTCTGTATCTAACCCCGTGCTGTACCTGTCCTGGGAGTGTTTGATGGGGGGACAGTGTAGAGGGAGCTTTACTCTGTATCTAACCCCGTGCTGTACCTGTCCTGGGAGTGTTTGATGGGGGGACAGTGTAGAAGGAGCTTTACTCTGTATCTAACCCCGTGCTGTACCTGTCCTGGGAGTGTTTGATGGGGGGACAGTGTAGAGGGAGCTTTACTCTGTATCTAACCCTGTGCTGTACCTGTCCTGGGAGTGTTTGATGGGGGGGACAGTGTAGAGGGAGCTTTACTCTGTATCTAACCCCGTGCTGTACCTGTCCTGGGAGTGTTTGATGGGGGGACAGTGTAGAGGGAGCTTTACTCTGTATCTAACCCCGTGCTGTACCTGTCCTGGGAGTGTTTGATGGGGGGGGACAGTGTAGAGGGAGCTTTACTCTGTATCTAACCCCGTGCTGTACCTGTCCTGGGAGTGTTTGATGGGGGGGACAGTGTAGAGGGAGCTTTACTCTGTATCTAACCCCGTGCTGTACCTGTCCTGGGAGTGTTTGATGGGGGGACAGTGTAGAGGGAGCTTTACTCTGTATCTAACCCCGTGCTGTACCTGTCCTGGGAGTGTTTGATGGGGGGACAGTGTAGAGGGAGCTTTACTCTGTATCTAACCCCGTGCTGTACCTGTCCTGGGAGTGTTTGATGGGGGGACAGTGTAGAGGGAGCTTTACTCTGTATCTAACCCCGTGCTGTACCTGTCCTGGGAGTGTTTGATGGGGGGACAGTGTAGAGGGAGCTTTACTCTGTATCTAACCCCGTGCTGTACCTGTCCTGGGAGTGTTTGATGGGGGGACAGTGTAGAGGGAGCTTTACTCTGTATCTAACCCCGTGCTGTACCTGTCCTGGGAGTGTTTGATGGGGGGACAGTGTAGAGGGAGCTGACACAGAGAGAGTTAAGTCTGTTCAGTTGCGATCTGTATTCCCGTCTAACTTCCCTTCTCCAGTTCTGTGTTTGTCACGTTCTGAGCTCCTTTCCCAGTCCCACCCAGTGGGGGAGAGGATATCACTCCCAGTCACAGGCCAGACTGAAAACTCATTAAAACTGTTTGCAGAGGAACCAGTAGAGAGTTGAGACGTGCGGAGGTCACAACTCTCCATTGGAGTGCAGGAAAGGCAGCAGCTGATTTACACACAGCAAGATCCCACACACAGCAATGGATCAGCACATCACCGGATCAGCTGGTTTTAGTGATGTTGGTTTGAGGGAGAAATATCGGCCCCGAGACACCGGGGAGACCACTCCCCACCCCCCACACACAATTCCCGATAGTGCGGCCCTCCCACAGTGCGGCGCTCCCTCAGCACCGACCCTCCCACAGTGCGGCGCTCCCTCGGCACCGACCCTCCCACAGTGCGGCGCTCCCTCGGCACCGACCCTCCCACAGTGCGGCGCTCCCTCAGCACCGACCCTCCCACAGTGCGGCGCTCCCTCGGCACTGACCCTCCCACAGTGCGGCGCTCCCTCAGCACTGACCCTCCCACAGTGCGGCGCTCCCTCAGCACTGACCCTCCCACAGTGCGGTGCTCTCTCAGCACTGACCCTCCCACAGTGCGGCGCTCCCTCAGCACTGACCCTCCCACAGTGCGGCGCTCCCTCAGCACTGACCCTCCCACAGTGCGGCGCTCCCTCAGCACTGACCCTCCCACAGTGCGGCGCTCCCTCAGCACTGACCCTCCCACAGTGCGGCGCTCCCTCAGCACTGACCCTCCCACAGTGCGGCGCTCCCTCAGCACCGACCCTCCCACAGTGCGGCGCTCCCTCAGCACCGACCCTCCCACAGTGCGGTGCTCCCTCAGCACTGACCCTCCCACAGTGTGGCGCTCCCTCAGCACCGACCCTCCCACAGTGCGGCGCTCCCTCGGCACCGACCCTCCCACAGTGCGGCGCTCCCTCGGCACCGACCCTCCCACAGTGCGGCGCTCCCTCAGCACCGACCCTCCCACAGTGCGGCGCTCCCTCGGCACCGACCCTCCCACAGTGCGGCGCTCCCTCAGCACCGACCCTCCCACAGTGCGGCGCTCCCTCAGCACCGACCCTCCCACAGTGCGGCGCCCCCTCAGCACCGACCCTCCCACAGTGCGGCGCTCCCTCAGCACCGACCCTCCCACAGTGCGGCGCTCCCTCAGCACCGACCCTCCCACAGCGCGGCGCTCCCTCAGCACCGACCCTCCCACAGTGCGGCGCTCCCTCGGCACCGACCCTCCCACAGTGCGGCGCTCCCTCGGCACCGACCCTCCCACAGTGCGGCGCTCCCTCGGCACCGACCCTCCCACAGTGCGGCGCTCCCTCGGCACCGACCCTCCCACAGTGCGGCGCTCCCTCGGCACCGACCCTCCCACAGTGCGGCGCTCCCTCGGCACCGACCCTCCCACAGTGCGGCGCTCCCTCAGCACCGACCCTCCCACAGTGCGGCGCTCCCTCGGCACCGACCCTCCCACAGTGCGGCGCTCCCTCAGCACCGACCCTCCCACAGTGCGGCGCTCCCTCAGCACTGCAATGCTGTTGGTTGCTGCTCAGACAGTTTGGTCTCATGGTGTGGGTGATCGATTATTGCTCTGTCTGAATAATGAGGAGAGAGGTTTACTCTGTATATAGGGGCTGATTTGTCTCATGCGCTGCACTCTGACATCCGCAGAGGGGGGCAGACATAAGCGGTGACAGACAGAAGGGGAGACAGAGTTTAATTTGATTTATTATTGTCACGTGTATTGGGATACAGTGAAAAGTATTGTTTCTTGAACGCTATACAGACAAACCATACCGTTCATAGAGAAGGAAAGGAGAGGGTGCAGAATGTAGTGTTACAGTCACAGTGAGGGTGTAGAGAAAGATCAACTTAATGCGAGGTAGGTCCATTCAAAAGTCTGACAGCAGCAGGGAAGAAGCTGTTCTTGAGTCGGTCGGTACGGGACCTCAGACTTTTGTATCTTTTTCCCAACAGAAGAGAGAATGTCCGGGGTGTGTGGGGTCCTTAATTATGCTGGCTGCTTTTCCCGAGGCAGTGGGAAGTGTAGACAGAGTCAATGGATGGGAGGCTGGTTTGCGTGATGGATTGGGCTACATTCACGACCTTTTGTAGTTCCTTGCGGTCTTGGGCAGAGCAGGAGCCCATACCAAGCTGTGATACAACCAGAAAGAATGCTTTCTATGGGGCATCTGTAAAAGTTGGTGAGAGTTGTAGCGGACATGCCAAATTTCCTTAGTCTTCTGAGAAAGTAGAGGCGTTGGTGGGGCTTTCTTAACTATAGTGTCAGCATGGGGGGGACCAGGACAGGTTGTTGGTGATCTGGACACCTAAAAACCTGAAGCTCTCGATCCTTTCTACTCCATCCCTGTTGATGTAGACAGGGGCATGTTCTCCTTTACACTTCCTGAAGTCGATGACTGTCTCCTTCGTTTTGTTGACATTGAGAGAAACAGAGCGGAGAGAGAGAGAGAGAGAGAGAGCGGAGAGAGAGAGAGAGAGAGAGCGGAGAGAGAGAGAGAGAGAGAGCAGAGAGAGAGAGAGAGAGAGAGAGCGGAGAGAGAGAGAGAGAGAGCGGAGAGAGAGAGAGAGAGAGCGGAGAGAGAGAGACAGAGCGGAGAGAGAGAGAGAGACAGACAGACAGACAGAGCGGAGAGAGAGAGAGAGAGAGAGACAGAGCGGGGAGAGAGAGAGAGAGAGAGAGAGACTGAGCGGGGAGATAGAGAGAGACAAAGAGAGACAGAGAGAACAGGAGAAAGGGGGAGACAGAGATTGAGTGGGGAATGGGGGGGGACAGAGAAATGATGGAGATAGCTGTCTGGGGAACTGCAGCAGGCGTTGCAGTTGGGTCCATTCTGGCCACGTGGGCTAGTACAGTGATTAGCTGGCTGCCTGCAGACTGTTCACAAGATAGGGAAACCACAAGTGAGAGAGAGCGTGCAAGGCAAACAAGAATGGCCTTTGTATCTGGGCCTGTGTGCCATTTCCACTGGCGCCTGAGTGTCTGATAACACATCTCAGTGGCTCCCGGCAGTGAAATGAGAATTTCCAGTGCAGCGGGGGTGCTGCTCCGAGAGTGGGAGGGGGCTTTTTCTTTAACACCTACTTTTGCTGACTTTGTTAATCTGCTCAACAGAGAAAAAAAACACCTTTAATCATCTCCCCCTCTCCAGCTCACATCTTCCATGACACCACCTCGCCATTATCACACTCTTTGTCAATAAGCCGGGTTTTGGGGTGGGTGGGGGGGACATTTAACATTCACTCGTATCTCTGAGCCTGCCAACACGTTCGACTGCCGGGTTCTCCTTCTGCCGCTGCCCCCGGCACGGCGGGTTAGCGCTGCTGCCTCGCAGCGCCCAGGGACCCGGGTTCGATTCCCGGCTGCGGGTCGCTGTCTGTGCGGAGCCTGCACGTCCTCCCCGTGTCTGCGTGGGTTTCCTCCCACCGTCTGAAAGACGTGCTGGTTAGGGTGTTAAATTCTCCCTCAGTGTAACCCGAACAGGAGTGTGGCGACTAGGGGGATTTTCACAGTAACTTCATTGCAGTGTTAATGTAAGCCTACCCGTGACACTAATAAATAAACTTTTCACAGTGCGGAAGGAGGCCATTCAGCCCATCGGGTCTGCACCGACCACAATCCCACCCAGCCCCTATACCCATGTATTTACCCCAGCCAGTCCCCCTGACACTAAGGGGCAATTTAGCATGGCCAATCCACCTAACCTGCACATCTTTGGACACTAAGGGGCAATTTACCCTGGCCAATCCACCTAACCTACACATCTTTGGACACTAAGGGGCAATTTAGCATGGCCAATCCACCTAACCTACACATCTTTGGACACTAAGGGGCAATTTAGCATGGCCAATCCACCTAACCTACACATCTTTGGACACTAAGGGGCAATTTACCCTGGCCAATCCACCTAACCTACACATCTTTGGACACTAAGGGGCAATTTACCCTGGCCAATCCACCCTAACCTACACATCTTTGGACACTAAGGGGCAATTTAGCATGGCCAATCCACCTAACCTGCACATCTTTGGACACTAAGGGGCAATTTAGCATGGCCAATCCACCTAACCTGCACATCTTTGGACACTAAGGGACAATTTATCATGGCCAATCCACCTAACCTACACATCTTTGGACACTAAGGGGCAACTTAGCATTGCCAATCCACCTAACCTACACATCTTTGGACACTAAGGGACAATTTAGCATGGCCAATCCACCTAACCTACACATCTTTGGACACTAAGGGGCAATTTACCCTGGCCAATCCACCCTAACCTACACATCTTTGGACACTAAGGGGCAATTTAGCATGGCCAATCCACCTAACCTGCACATCTTTGGACACTAAGGGGCAATTTAGCATGGCCAATCCACCTAACCTGCACATCTTTGGACACTAAGGGACAATTTATCATGGCCAATCCACCTAACCTACACATCTTTGGACACTAAGGGGCAACTTAGCATTGCCAATCCACCTAACCTACACATCTTTGGACACTAAGGGACAATTTAGCATGGCCAATCCACCTAACCTACACATCTTTGGACACTAAGGGACAATTTAGCACAGCCAATCCACCTAACCTGTACATCTTTGGACACTAAGGGGCAATTTAGCATGGCCAATCCACCTAACCTACACATCTTTGGACACTAAGGGACAATTTAGCACAGCCAATCCACCTAACCTACACATCTTTGGACACTAAGGGACAATTTAGCACAGCCAATCCACCTAACCTGTACATCTTTAGACACTAAGGGACAATTTAGCATGGCCAATCCACCTAACCTGCACATCTTTGGACACTAAGGGGCAATTTAGCATGGCCAATCCACCTAACCCGCACATCTTTGGACACTAAGGGACAATTTAGCACAGCCAATCCACCTAACCTGTACATCTTTAGACACTAAGGGACAATTTAGCATGGCCAATCCACCTAACCTGCACATCTTTGGACACTAAGGGACAATTTAGCATGGCCAGTCCACCTAACCTGCACATCTTTTGGACTGTGGGAGGAAACCGGAGCACCCGGAGGAAACCCACGCAGACACGGAGAGAATGTGCAGACTCCACACAGACAGTGACCCGAAGCCGGGAATCGAACCCGTACGATAGCAGCGCTCCCCCACTGTGCCACCCTATCTGGAGCTGGCGCTGTGAAATTTGGGTCATTTCGTTACGAGACAGATCGGGCATGAGACGAACGTTGGTGTTTGTCGAGAGAGTGACCCCACCTCCTGGTGGGGGTGGAAGTCTGGCGGGGCGGGGCGGGGCGGGGTGGGGGGGGAGGGACTCTTTGACTGTGTCTCCGTGCTGAGGGTTTTGTTTGTCTGAGACTGTGACTGGGTTCCTGCAGGAGCAGTGTGCAAAGGGACAGCTTGGCTTGTAAACCACAGCGGTAACTCTGCATCCAGCATTCTTCACACAAGTGGTTACTGCGTAAAACAGCAAGCTTTCACCCAGGAACTTTCAAACTCCTCCATTTATTCACCCTCTCCCGGACTGGGACATCGACAAATTCATAATAACAGCAGCACCCTGCCCTAAACCAACCTTTCTCTGCACCCTCGCCGTGACTGTGACTCCACATTCTGCACCCTCTCCTTTCCTTCTCAATGAACGGTATGCTTTGTCCGCGAGAAGCAATACTTTTCACCGTATCCCAACACGTGTGACAGTAATAAACCAAATCCAACCTTAAGGCTACTCAGAGGATTCACATACTCGCAACACGCTGTCCCTGGACATGACAGATAACCAGAATGTTTGGCAATCTGGCCTGATTGTTCTCTGTCTGCAGCACAGTGGGGTTAGCGCTGCTGCCTCTCAGCGCCAGGGACCCGGGTTCGATTCCCGGCCTCGGGTCACCGTCTGTGTGGAGACTGCACATTCTCCCCGTGTCTGCGTGGGTTTCCTCCAGGGGCTCCAGCTTCCTCCCGCAGTCCAAAGATGTGCAGGTTAGGGTGCATTGGCCGTGCTAAATTGACCCTTAGTGTCAGGGGGACTAGCTAGGGGTTATGGGGAGAGGGCCTGGGTGGGATGGTTGTTGGTGCGGACTCGATGGGCCGAATGGCCTCCTGCTGACTGTGGGGACGCTATGGTTCCAGACTCTTTGTTGTCTTTCTATCTCCTCATCTACCGAGATCCAGCCCCACCCCTCCCCACAGCCCCTGCCCCCGTAAACCTGCTGAAATCTCACCACTATTGTTCCTGAGGGAGCGCAGCACTGTGGGAGGGTCAGTGCTGAGGGAGCGCCGCACTGTGGGAGGGTCGGTGCTGAGGGAGCGCCGCACTGTGGGAGGGTCGGTGCAGAGGGAGCGCTGCACTGTGGGAGGGTCGGTGCTGAGGGAGCGCCGCACTGTGGGAGGGTCAGTGCTGAGGGAGTGCCGCACTGTGGGAGGGTCGGTGCAGAGGGAGCGCTGCACTGTGGGAGGGTCGGTGCTGAGGGAGCGCCGCACTGTGGGAGGGTCGGTGCAGAGGGAGCGCTGCACTGTGGGAGGGTCAGTGCTGAGGGAGCGCCGCACTGTGGGAGGGTCAGTGCTGAGGGAGTGCCGCACTGTGGGAGGGTCAGTGCTGAGGGAGCGCCGCACTGTGGGAGGGTCGGTGCTGAGGGAGCGCCGCACTGTGGGAGGGTCGGTGCAGAGGGAGCGCTGCACTGTGGGAGGGTCGGTGCTGAGGGAACGCCGCACTGTGGGAGGGTCGGTGCTGAGGGAGCGCCGCACTGTGGGAGGGTCGGTGCTGAGGGAGCGCCGCACTGTGGGAGGGTCGGTGCTGAGGGAGCGCCGCACTGTGGGAGGGTCGGTGCTGAGGGAGCGCCGCACTGTGGGAGGGTCGGTGCTGAGGGAGCGCCGCACTGTGGGAGGGTCAGTGCTGAGGGAGTGCCGCACTGTGGGAGGGTCGGTGCTGAGGGAGCGCCGCACTGTGGGAGGGTCGGTGCTGAGGGAGCGCCGCACTGTGGGAGGGTCGGTGCAGAGGGAGCGCTGCACTGTGGGAGGGTCAGTGCTGAGGGAGCGCCGCACTGTGGGAGGGTCGGTGCTGAGGGAGCGCCGCACTGTGGGAGGGTCGGTGCCGAGGGAGCGCTGCACTGTGGGAGGGTCAGTGCCGAGGGAGCGCCGCACTGTGGGAGGGTCGGTGCCGAGGGAGTCCCGCACTGTGGGAGGGTCAGTGCTGAGGGAGCGCCGCACTGTAGGAGGGTCGGTGCTGAGGGAGCACCGCACTGTGGGAGAGGATGTGCGTGCAGGAGGGTGGGTGCCAGACTATCGAGCAGAGGCTGAGTGGCCGCCTCCTGTGACCTATAAACCGGTGTTCAGTGAAACCCTATCTCTTTGTACCCATAACTATCACCCCAGCCCTCCCAGCCCAGTAATAAAGACATATCCTGTGACTGGGTCAGTGTCAAAGGACTCAGAAGTTGCACCCTGACCACACAAACCACACGGGGCCTAAAAAGTTTCCATTCACTCAGTACCTTGCTTGCTCACCTCCCATCAAAACCACCTCAAGACTCAGACACAGACTCACTGGTCCCACACACACACTGACTCTCACTGGGGTACGGGTCCCACACACACACTGACTCTCACTGGTGTACGGGTCCCACACACACACACTGACTCTCACTGGGGTACGGGTCCCACACACACACTGACTCTCACTGGGGTACGGGTCCCACACACACACACTGACTCTCACTGGGGTACGGGTCCCACACACACACTGACTCTCACTGGGGTACGGGTCCCACACACACACTGACTCTCACTGGTGTACGGGTCCCACACACACACTGACTCTCACTGGGGTACGGGTCCCACACACACACTGACTCTCACTGGGGTACGGGTCCCACACACACACTGACTCTCACTGGGGTACGGGTCCCACACACACACTGACTCTCACTGGTGTACGGGTCCCACACACACACTGACTCTCACTGGGGTACGGGTCCCACACACACACTGACTCTCACTGGGGTACGGGTCCCACACACACACTGACTCTCACTGGGGTACGGGTCCCACACACACACTGACTCTCACTGGTGTACGGGTCCCACACACACACTGACTCTCACTGGGGTACGGGTCCCACACACACACTGACTCTCACTGGGGTACGGGTCCCACACACACACTGACTCTCACTGGGGTACGGGTCCCACACACACTGACTCTCACTGGGGTACGGGTCCCACACACACACTGACTCTCACTGGGGTACGGGTCCCACACACACACTGACTCTCACTGGGGTACGGGTCCCACACACACACTGACTCTCACTGGGGTACGGGTCCCACACACACACTGACTCTCACTGGGGTACGGGTCCCACACACACACTGACTCTCACTGGGGTACGGGTCCCACACACACTGACTCTCACTGGGGTACGGGTCCCACACACACACTGACTCTCACTGGGGTACGGGTCCCACACACACACTGACTCTCACTGGGGTACGGGTCCCACACACACACTGACTCTCACTGGGGTACGGGTCCCACACACACACTGACTCTCACTGGTGTACGGGTCCCACACACACACACTGACTCTCACTGGGGTACGGGTCCCACACACACACTGACTCTCACTGGGGTACGGGTCCCACACACACACTGACTCTCACTGGTGTACGGGTCCCACACACACACTGACTCTCACTGGGGTACGGGTCCCACACACACACTGACTCTCACTGGGGTACGGGTCCCACACACACTGACTCTCACTGGGGTACGGGTCCCACACACACACTGACTCTCACTGGGGTACGGGTCCCACACACACACTGACTCTCACTGGGGTACGGGTCCCACACACACACACTGACTCTCACTGGGGTACGGGTCCCACACACACACTGACTCTCACTGGGGTACGGGTCCCACACACACACTGACTCTCACTGGGGTACGGGTCCCACACACACACTGACTCTCACTGGGGTACGGGTCCCACACACACACTGACTCTCACTGGGGTACGGGTCCCACACACACACACTGACTCTCACTGGGGTACGGGTCCCACACACACACTGACTCTCACTGGGGTACGGGTCCCACACACACACTGACTGTCACTGGGGTACGGGTCCCACACACACACACTGACTCTCACTGGGGTACAGGTCCCACACACACACTGACTCTCACTGGGTTACGGGTCCCACACACACACACTGACTCTCACTGGGGTACGGGTCCCACACACACACACACTGACTCTCACTGGGGTACGGGCCCCACACACACACACTGACTCTCACTGGGGTACGGGCCCCACACACACACACTGACTCTCACTGGGGTACGGGTCCCACACACACACACTGACTCTCACTGGGGTACGGGTCCCACACACACACACTGACTCTCACTGGGGTACGGGTCCCACACACACACTGACTCTCACTGGGGTACGGGTCCCCCACACACACTGACTCTCACTGGGGTACGGGTCCCCCACACACACTGACTCTCACTGGGGTACGGGTCCCACACACACACTGACTCTCACTGGGGTACGGGTCCCACACACACACTGACTCTCACTGGGGTACGGGTCCCACACACACGCTGACTCTCACTGGGGTACGGGTCCCACACACACTGACTCTCACTGGGGTACGGGTCCCACACACACTGACTCTCACTGGGGTACGGGTCCCCCACACACTGACTCTCACTGGGGTACGGGTCCCACACACACTGACTCTCACTGGGGTACGGGTCCCACACACACACTGACTCTCACTGGGGTACGGGTCCCACACACACACTGACTCTCACTGGGGTACGGGTCCCACACACACACTGACTCTCACTGGGGTACGGGTCCCACACACACACACTGACTCTCACTGGGGTACGGGTCCCACACACACTGACTCTCACTGGGGTACGGGTCCCCCACACACACTGACTCTCACTGGGGTACGGGTCCCACACACACACTGACTCTCACTGGGGTACAGGTCCCCCACACACACTGACTCTCACTGGGGTACGGGTCCCACACACACTGACTCTCACTGGGGTACGGGTCCCACACACACACTGACTCTCACTGGGGTACGGGTCCCACACACACACTGACTCTCACTGGGGTACGGGTCCCACACACACACTGACTCTCACTGGGGTACGGGTCCCACACACACACTGACTCTCACTGGGGTACGGGTCCCACACACACACTGACTCTCACTGGGGTACGGGTCCCACACACACACTGACTCTCACTGGGGTACGGGTCCCACACACACACTGACTCTCACTGGGATACGGGTCCCACACACACACTGACTCTCACTGGGGTACGGGTCCCACACACACACTGACTCTCACTGGGGTACGGGTCCCACACACACACTGACTCTCACTGGGGTGTGGGGTATTGGGGGGGTAACTCTGTGCCGTGGTGTTTGCCAGTCCAGTATCTGTTGGCCGATATCCCTTTGGCAGTTAATTGGCAGTTACGGGAGGAAGTGCAGTTTGCAGTGTTTGTGAGTGTGTGCATTGGCTCAGAGGTTTGTGAATGTGACTATTGAGAATTATCTTCCTGTCGGATCTGGGAGGGGATTGTAACAGGATGTTTGTATTTTCAGGTGAATGGAATCTCCCACCATCTTGTTCCATCCTCTTGTACACCCCCACACCACCCCCCCCACTCGCAATTTAAACCTCATCAACAAGGCCAGTCAGCTGTTCTCATCGATGTTATGACCTGAAACAGTTTATTTGTGGGTGTGACTAGCTGGTCCAGTATTTAGTCCCCATCCCTAGTTGCCCCCCTTGAGAAGGGGGGTGGGTGAGACGCCATCTTGAACCCGCTGCAGTCCCCATGTGTGGGGTAGGTACACCCACCGTGCTGTTAGGGAGGGAGTTCCAGGATTGTGATTGGACATCAGTCAGTCCCCGTGTGTGGTGTAGGTACACCCACAGTGCTGTTAGGGAGGGAGTTCCAGGATTGTGATTGGACATCAGTCAGTCCCCCGTGTGTGTGTGGTGTAGGTACACCCACAGTGCTGTTAGGGAGGGAGTTCCAGGATTGTGATTGGACATCGGTCAGTCCCCGTGTGTGTGGGGTAGGTACACCCACAGTGCTGTTAGGGAGGGAATTCCAGGATTGTGATTGGACATCAGTCAGTCCCCGTGTGTGGTGTAGGTACACCCACAGTGCTGTTAGGGAGGGAGTTCCAGGATTGTGATTGGACATCAGTCAGTCCCTGTGTGTGGTGTAGGTACACCCACAGTGCTGTTAGGGAGGGAGTTCCAGGATTGTGATTGGACATCAGTCAGTCCCCGTGTGTGGCGTAGGTACACCCACAGTGCTGTTAGGGAGGGAGTTCCAGGATTGTGATTGGACATCAGTCAGTCCCCGTGTGTGGTGTAGGTACACCCACAGTGCTGTTAGGGAGGGAGTTCCAGGATTGTGATTGGACATCAGTCAGTCCTGTGTGTGTGTGGTGTAGGTACACCCACAGTGCTGTTAGGGAGGGAGTTCTGGATTTTGACCCCAGCCACAGTGAAGGAACGGCCGATATATTTCCGAGTCGGGATGGTGAGTGACTCGGAGGGGGAACTTGCAGGGGGTGGTCGTTCCCCATGTGTCTGCTGCCCCCCCCTTATCCTCTGAGATGTTTTTAATTTAGTTTACTTATTTGTGTCCCAAGTAATGCTTACATTAACACTGCAATGAAGTTACTGTGAAATTCCCCTCATCGCCCACAGTGTGCAGGTTACACTGAGGGAGAATTTAGCGCGCCTTTTGGACTGTGGGAGGAAACCGGAGGAAACCCACGCAGACACAGGGAGAACGTGCAGGCTCCACACAGACAGTGACCCAAGCCGGGAATCGAACCCGGGTCCCTGGTGCTGTGAGGCAGCAGTGCTAACCCACTGTGCCACCGTGCTGCCCATGTTCGAGGTGGTGGGTTTTGGAAGGTGCTGTGGAAGGAGCCTCGGTGAGTTGGTGTTGTGCATCTTGTAGATGGTCCACACGTACAGAGGATCTGGGCGTGTAGATCCACAGCTCTCTAAAAGTGTCAACACACGTGGCCTAGGTGATTCCGAGGCATACGGGATGCTTGCCTTCATTGGCCGGGGCATTGAGTACAAGGGTTGAGAAACCATGTATCCGCTATTTTACACCTTGGTTAGACCACGTTTGGAGTACTGCGTGCAGTTCTGGTCACCACATTACCAGAAGAGCGTGGAAGCTTTGGAGAGAGTGCAAAGAAAGTTCACCAGGATGTTACCCTGGCCTCGAGGGTGTTGGCTAAGAGGAGAGGTTGGATAAACTGGGATTGTTTTCCCTGGAAAGATGGAGGCTGAAGGGGACACCCTGATAGAGGGTCTACAAAATGATGAGAGGCGCAGACAGGGTCAGAGGCTTTTCGGTGGAAGTGTCAATTACGCGGGGGGGCACAGGTTCAAGGTGAGAGGGGAAAAGTTTAAGGGACGTGTGCGAGGTACGTTTATCACGCAGAGAGTGGTGGGTGCCCGGACTGCGCTGCCAGAGAAGGTGGTGGAAGCAGGCACATTAACAACTTTTAATTGGCATCTGAAATTTTGATTTGGTTTATTATTGTCACATATATCGGGACACAGTGAAAGTATTGTTTCTTGCACCTTATACAAAGCATACCGTTCATAGAGAAGGAAAGGAGAGGGTGCAGAGTGTAGTGTTACAGTCACAGCGAGGGTGTAGAGAAAGATCAACTTAATGTGAGGTAGGTCCATTCAAAAGTCTGACAGCAGCAGGGAAGAAGCTGTTCTTGGAATCATAGAATCCCTATAGTGCAGAGGGAGGCCATTTGGCCCACTGAGTCTGTACCTACCACAATCCCACCCAGGCCCGATCCCTGTAGCCCAATGTATTTACCCTGTTAACGCCCCCCCCACCGTGGCAATTTAGCATGGCCAACCCACCTAACCTGCACATCATTAGACCATCTTGAGTCAGTTGGTACGTGACCTCAGACTTTTTCCCGATGGAAGAAGGTGGGAGAGAGAATGTCCGGGGTGTGTGGGGTCTTTGATTATGCTGGCTGCTTTTCCCCGAGGCAGTGGGAAGTGTAGACAGAGTCAATGGATGGGAGGCTGGTTTGCGTGATGGATTGGGCTCTGTTCACAACATGCATAGGGAAGGAATAGAGGGTTAGGGATCGAGTAAGGGCAAGTTTTTTAGTTTAGTTAGGACATCAAGATTGGGATGGAATTGAAGGGCCTGTTCCTGTGCTGTGTTGTACTTTATTCTCTGCTGCCTGTGTGTCGGTGGTGGAGGGAGTGGGTGTTTGTGGTTAGTGTGTCGATCGAGCGGGGCTGCTTTGTCCTGGATGGTGTCGAGCTTCTCCAGTGTTGTTGGAGCCGCACCCATCCAGGCAAGCGGGGAGAATTCCATCACACTCCTGACTTGTGTCCTTGTAGATGGTGGACAGGATTTGGGGAGTCAGGAGGTGAGTTACTCTCCGCAGGATTCCCAGCCTCTGACCTGCTCTGGGAGCCACAGTATTTATATGGCTGGGTCCCAGCTCAGTTTCTGGTCAATGGTAACCCCCAGGATGTTGATAGTGGGGGGATTCAGTGATGGTAACCCCCAGGATGTTGATAGTGGGGGGGATTCAGTGATGGTAACCCCCAGGATGTTGATAGTGGGGGGATTCAGTGATGGTAACCCCCAGGATGTTGATAGTGGGGTGATTCAGTGATGGTAACCCCCAGGATGTTGATAGTGGGGGGGATTCAGTGATGGTAACCCCCAGGATGGAACATGGTGATATAGCTGAAGGTTGTAGTGGTGCAGATATACAAATTTATATCTGGTCTCTGTATCCCCACACTCGGAGTTACTGCGCACAGTCCCGGTCTCCGTATCCCCACACTCGGAAAGTTAGAGGAGATGATAGAGATAGGGAGGGTGTAGACAAAATTGTACCCGCCTCTACTACTACCTCTGGCAGCTCGTGTGAAAAAATTGCCCCTCTGGACCCTTTTGTATCTCTCCCCTCTCACCTTAAACCTATACCCTCTAGTTTAGACTCCCCTACCTTTGGGAAAAGATATTGACTATCTAGCTGATCTGTGCCCCTCATTATTTTGTAGACCTCTATAAGATCACCCCTCAGCCTCCTACACTCCAGAGAAAAAAGTCCCAGTCTATCCAGCCTCTCCTTATAACTCAATCCATCAAGTCCGGTAGCATCCTAGTAAATCTTTTCTGCACTCTTTCTAGTTTAATAATATCCTTTCTATAATAGGGTGACCAGAACTATACACAGTATTCCAAGTGTGGCCTTACCAATGTCTTGTCCAACTTCAACAAGACGTCCCAACTCCTGTATTCAATGTTCTGACCAATGAAACCAAGCATGCCGAATACCTTCTTCACCACTCTGTCCACCTGTGACTCCACTTTCAAGGAGCTATGAACCTGTACCCCTAGATCTCTTTGTTCTGTAACTCTCCCCAACACCCTACCATTAACTGAATAAGTCCTGCCCTGGTTCAATCGAACCTCACATTTATCTAAATTAAACTCCATCTGCCATTCGTCAGCCCACTGGCCCAATTGATCAAGATCCTGTTGCAATTGGAGATAACTTTCTTCACTGTCCACTGTGCCACCAATCTTGGTGTCATCTACAAACTTAGTAAACGTGTTGGATGTGGAGGTACAGATATACAAATTGTGTTAAAAGGTGGTGTTTTAGAGATTTAAAACCGCAAGTAGACAGAGAGCCCAGACTGAAACATTTGTTTCGAAGGCCAAGCTTCAGTGTTACCAAGACAACAGGCTTTTCAAGTTAGCCAATCAATTTGGCACTTGGATACCAGAACCTATTAAATTTAAATCCAATGGTTTTGACAAATTATTGTGGGAAATATTGATCTGTCATCACGGGTATAAAAGATGGGGGACAAAGAGGAGAGAGCAGTGGCTACTTGCCAGAGCTAACAGCTCCCTCCAGAGAGAATCACTGGCTCTCAGAGCTTCATCTGTCTCTTCGAGAAAGCACCATCCAGATAGCAAAGATACCAAAGAAGTTCTGGACAGGAGGATCAACAGAGAAAACTCAGAATATTCCAAAAGAGACAAAACCTGGTTGTAATTTGAGAGTGGCTAATTCTATTTTGTGTTAATGAGGGGAG